>NC_142951.1:281879-294379 GCF_046866305.1 Octopus bimaculoides
CAGGTTAAATCAAATAATCGAGGCAGCAACTCTGACAGCCACGAAGAAGAGAAAAAAACGTCATGAAGAAAGAAGTCTCAACCGTTCATGAAATCAGAGTAGCGGGTAATGAAGGTGTTTTGTTCAAGAATACAACGCACTTCGATCCGGGAATCGAAACTACGATCGTAAGTTTATGAGCGAACTTAACCACGTACCTTCACGAAATCCAACAAAACTAAACGAAACTGAAAATTAAGAAGGAATGAAAACAATAAAAAACACTACAATCCATCACACACAAAACGCAGCTGAAATAAAACGACACGAAGGAAAATATCGTGGTTCGATCGCAAACGTGTCAGTCTTTAAGAAAAGTATCATTAATTCCTTTGAAATCATCTGAGTTGTGGATCCAAACGAAAAGTATTCGTTTAAAAACTAAGCAAAGCCCAGTGCAACACCAGCACTAAGATTTACTGAGACGAAATCGGCATGGATGAGGTCTTTTAGTAAAATAAGTGCTGCTTTTAATAATATCGTTGGAGACGGAGTGCAATAAATTAGACTTAATTCAGGATGCGGTGAAGGAAAGTCTCTCGTATTTAACACAGCTATTGGTGCAGCGCTAGTGAAGTTAGGCAAGAAATGATGGTGTTTTCGTGTAGATAATGATTTAATCAGTTATAATTGGTTTGAATTATGCGTTTGTATATGAAATATTTATCCAGAATGGTAAATCTGGGGCGTTTTTTTGTTGCACCTTTTAGAACTAGATAAGAAAATTGTTATTTTCCTCGATCTTCGAAGAATGGAAACCCAAGGTCGACCCGCGTCGGTATTTTGGTTTCTTTATGACTGACAGAAATAGGAATGGTAGCATCGATGGACATTTGACCAATGAGACGGATGAGAGGAAAGAAAGAAAGTTATGATTAGACCAGTAAGCTCACTAAAGATAGCCATGGGTCAAGTGAGAATGTTGAACTGGACGACAGATAAAGTATCCCCCACCCGCTAATATCAGGTAGAGTTCATTTGATGAATTTCTGAACGGTTTCACTTACAAAAATTCGACCAACTGGACGCTGCGGTAGACGATATTTGTCCAAAATGCTGTGCAGTAAGTTCGAACCCAAATATACAGGATGCGAACCTAAATATTCACGATGCGACGAAAGCATTTCCTCGATTCACCATTCTTGATATTTACATCTCAACAACAAATGGGCGACGTACATCAATTCAAAGTACCGTGGTAACTAACCACCAGCGCTCCATTGATGACGACGATGGAATGCAAGTGGCCGAGTACTCTACAGACACGCATACCTTTAACGTAGTTCTCGGGGAGATTCAGCGTGACAAAGAATGGGATGAGGTTTATCCTTCCGATTACAGGTACAACTGAGTAGACTGGAGCAGCGTGAAATAAAGTGTTTTCCCTATCCACTTGATATGTTTCTCTTGTAGCCTATTTATTTCTTTATTGCCCACGGGGGGGGGGGGCTAAAAACAGAGGGGACAAACAAGGACAGAAAGGGGTTAAGTCGATTACATCGACCCCAGTGCGTAACTAGTACTTATTTTATCGATCCTGAAAGGATGAAAGGCAAAGTCAACCTCGACGGAATTTGAACTCAGAACGTAACGGCAGACGAAATACCGCCAAGCATTTCGCCCGGCGTCCTAACGTTTCCGCCGCCTTTAGCTTGCAGCCTCTCCACGAGAAACAGACACGAAGAACATTGTGTTTAGCCAACAAAACACAAACGCTTTCATATATTTTTTGAAAAACTGAAATTTTACTAATTTTTTTTCAGAATCGTAATCTTCGTATTTTTCTACGCATTTCACCAAAAAAAAAAATAATAATAATAATTTCCGGGAAAAGTGGAAAATGAGGAGGGGGGAAGGGGAGGTGAAATTTTGAAAATGCGATTTCTTGAAAAAAATTTTTTCAGAACCGGATTCTCCATAACCAAAAACGCAGGATTCCGTAAAAAAAATATAAATAAATAAATAAATCAATATATATCCATTTTACCGGAAATTTGTTCCCGGATGCAAATCTTTATATTAACCTATATAATTATTACAAATTTGGAATTTTACCAATAGAACCACAACTCCTATTTTAGGACAACCTTATTGTATGGAATACACATAGAAAGTTATATCCAATAAAATAATATAAGCATTTAAAAAACCTACTATAAAATACAATAAAATTATTTGAAAAAAATCTATATAACTTACCTGTAATTAGCCTGTGGGGAAAGAAAATCTTTTTAATCAACACTACACCTTTTCTTTTCTGCACTGGGGTATTTATGAAGGTTAGTACATAAATCTAATGCATAAATGCACCAGTGCGTCTTCCGGTTATTTATCTTATTGGTGTTATTATTAACGAATCAAAGTTAAAAACACATATTATAAGTCATATTAAATAGAAAAATAAGAATATGAATAAAAATATTTTTTTAAAATTAAACAAATTAAAAACATTAAACATCTAAAATTACAATACCGATACATATATATATACAAGGTGCGGCAGAAATATTTCGCACATTTTAAACTTTCACCTATGTGTTGCTAATGAACTTATGCAATGATGTTTCCATTTAGCTAATGAACAAAAACTGTAACCCTTTGTTTAAACAAAAGTAAAATTAATTTTTCATAAATGTTTCTTTTCCCTTTTGTCAACCTTTCAAATGTGGGAGGTATTTCTGTCGCACCCCGGATACAAACATTACGGGAATTAATAATTTAGTGTTAGATTTACCCCTCTCTGTACAAGTATAAATTACCTTTTTTTTATGTCAAACGTAAGTTAATAGAATATTTTTTAATTATTTAGTAAAAACCACCATATACGTTATAAATTTATTGAATAAAACTAGTAAAAAGTTACTTAACGACATAATGTGTACTCCTCGTTCCTGTGTAAATGTGTAATCCTCATTCCCATGTAAATGTGTAATCCTCATTGCTGTGAAAATGGCTACTCAATGTGTCATGCGCTAAATATCATGGGAATAATATAGATAAAATAAAACACTCTGAAAAATTCTTGAAGACTAATAATATTAGAAAGGTTGAATTTTAGGGGAGATAATAGCTAGATATTTTAAGGCGGCGAGCTGGCAGAATCGTTAGCACGCCGGGCGAAATGCTTGGCGGTATTTCGCTCAAATCGATCCCAGTACTTTTATCTTAAATCTGGTACTCTTTTCTTCTCTTTTGCCGAACCGCCAAGTTACGGGGATGAAAACAAACCAACACTAGTTGTCAAATGATGGTGCAGACAACCACAAACCTATGTATTGAGGGCTTTAACAGTTTCAGCCAACTAAATTCACACTCGATGCATGGTCGACCCGAAGCCTATAGCAGAAAACACTTTCCTGAAATGTCATGCAATAGGACCGAACCTAAAACCTCGACGTTACGAATTGAACCACACAGCCATGCTTGTGCCTAATATAAATCCAAGCAGTGAGACCGAACCTTTGATCTCGCCTTCGCAAAGTGAACTATTTCCCCATTTTGCCAGACAACAGTTTTCCTCGTTCTTTTCCATTGATTCTTAAGCGACGTCTCCATCTTTGTTTAATGAACGCAAACCTGTTTGTTTTATTGTCATTGTCACGGTTCACGTTTTTAATTTTCTCCCAGGAAGAATCAACTGAGCTATTGATGTTGTTAGAGGCAGATACACTTCTGGTGCTTGACTGCATCGAAATAACTCTCTCTCTCTCATTCAAATTTTCAAATACAAACGGAAGTTTATATATACATACACACACACACATACACACATACACACACATATATATTGAATTTCAAAACATTGCTACTTAATATTTTTATATTTCAAAATACATTTTCTATTGACCTCTTGTCAAGGTTGTCAAGAAATCAAGAAATCAAGGATCGGAGTCCCTCGGGCAATCCGGTGCCCTCCTTGACACCCTTTCAGCATCTTTGAGGCAACTCACCAACCCTCTAAAGCAATTTACTTAAGCGAAAGCAACTCCAATGTAGAAGCTACAGCTTACTGGTCAGTACTGGTCACTCGTTGAGCTATTGTGGTCATATGATCAAGTCTAAAGAGTGGGATCGGATTGCGCGGACTGACAATAGCATTTAGCCATTGTCGGCGACATGGCTGGCAGCGGGGATTGTTCGGTATGCGGCTTTGATAAGTCACAAACAATGACAAAACGTCGACGTCTGTCGGTCCGGGAAGGGACTTATATGACTTGTCTCGCTAGCCTGGGAAATAATTTTCAGGGGCTTATTTTTTATACCAGATGTAAAACCGCAGCCGACCCACGAACTAACAATACACATACCGTGTGTGTGTATAGTCGATTTTGTCTATATACTTCGAACTGCTTCTAATTCATATTTGAATATATATATATATTGTGGTAAGTAGCTTGCTTACCAACCACATGGTCCCGGGTTCAGTCCCACTGCGCGGCATCTTGGGCAAGTGTCTTCTACTGTAGCCTCGGGCCGACCAAAGCCTTGTGAATGGATTTGGTAGACGGAAACTGAAAGAAGCCCGTCGTATATATGTATATATATATATATACGTATGTATGTGTGTGTGTATGTTTGTATGTGTCTGTCCCCCCAACATCGCTTGACAACCGATGCTGGTGTGTTTACGTCCCCGTAACTTAGCGGTTCGGCAAAAAGAGACCGATAGAATAAGTACTAGGCTTCTAAAGAATAAGTCCTGGGGTCGATTTGCTCGACTAAAAGGCGGTGCTCCAGCATGGCCGCAGTCAAAAGACTGAAACAAATAAAAGAGTAAAAGAGTAATATATATATATATATAGAGAGAGAGAGAGAGAGAGAGAGACAGACAGACAGACAGACAGACACAGACAGACAGAGATGTATGCATATATTGCGAAACAGTCGACCGTTTCAGACGACACACTTTTGTGTTTGGTGGGGCTTGCTAATTAGTAGAAACATCGTCATTGTCAACCGTGGATACAAAACCATGCTTAGCGGCATTTCTACCAGCTCTTTACGTGCTGTGTTCGAATCCTACCGAGGTCATCTTTACTTTTCCTTCTTTCGGGGTCGATAAAATATGGTACCAGTCACGTTCTGGGATCAATGTAATCAGCTTATCTCTCTCTCCTTTAACTTGCTGATCTTGTGCCAAAAATTTGGAACAAACATTAAATTTTATAAGAGAAGAAGAGAAGATATTCGCCTGCAATGTTTGTTTTATGCTGGAAATCAACAAAAACCGTCACCGAATGAATTTCTAGTTTCAAAATGGTTCACTTGTTGCTTTTTGCAGAATATTTCATTAGAGAAATATTTGTTGCTTGTATGTTTATGTATGTTGTTAGGTGTTTCAGTTAATATCACAACAATAATATAGAGCAGGAAGAAGAAGAAGAAGAAGAAGAAGAGGAGGAGGAGGAGGATAATGGCCATGAAATAAAGAAGATAAACATTTGGTATAGACATGGTGTCACAATGTGATATGGCAGAGCGCACACACACACACACACACACACACGCATACAAGCACAGTCATATATACAAACACACGCAATCATATACGTTTTAAAACGTTAGTAGTGGAGTCATGGTGTTTTTAGTGTTTTTTATATATTTTGTGTATGGTGTACGCATGTCTATGTGAATGTATGTATGTATTTATGTACGTGTGTATGTGTATATATGTATATGTATATATCAGTCTGTGTGTGTATGTATGTATGTATGTATGTATGTAGGTAGGTAGGTAGGTATTTATGTATGTAGGTATGTATATGTATATCTATATGAGCCTGTATGTTTGTTTATATGTATGTATATATGTGTATGCATTATGTATGTGTACGTGTATATGTATGTATGTATGTATGTGTGTGTGTGTGTGTGTGTGTGTGTGTGTGTGTGTGTGTGTGTGTGTAATGTACTTATGCATATGTATAATAGACATGGTGTGTATGCATGCGTAAATAACTGAGTGTTTAAAAAAGTTCACCTCGCAATTGTGAGTTTCAGGGTTCGATCCCACGGCGCGACATCTCAAGTGTGTTTTTATCACAGCTTTGAATCTGTCTAAATGTTGTGAATTTACGTGGGTAAACGGGGGGGGGGATGTGAAGCCCACCCACTTCGAATGGGTTGTACTTGTAATTTTGCCGCTTTATTACCACACTGTTCCAATGAACATTATTTTCGCAATATTTCAACAAATTGTGGAACACTCAAACGATTCCATTCAAATGCAACGAGTAGAGAGTTCAAGAGATCGAAAACCTGGAATACTCTTCGTCGCGAACGACGGAGGACCCGCGTGCATTTCCTATTTATGTGCATGATAATGTGTGTGAGTGCCTTTTTGAGTTGGTGTGTGCATGTGTTATGAGAGGGTATGCGTGTATGTGTGTATTTGTGTATGCGTGCGAGCGTATGTGAACACATGCAAGTATATAAAGTAGATTCATTGAGCGTGTATAAAGATGTGTGTGTGTGTGTGTGTGTGTGTGTGTGTGTGTGTGTGTGTGTGTGTGTGTGTTATTGAAGCTGAAGTTGTCAGTTTCAATTTAAGAAACCCAACCTCTAGAACATGTTTTGAGCACTTCTCTTTCATTCGCCAGATATAAGTGTATATATATATATATATATATATATATATATATATATATATACACACACACACACATAAAACATACACGCGCACACACATATATACACGCACGCACACACATTCATACACACACACATATATATATATAGACATACATTAATATATACACACATGAAGATACACGTTTGTGTGGTTACGCCAGCGTAGGCGTCTGTATATACGCACATATATTAGTATATGTGTAAATGTGTGTGTGTGTATATATATATATATATATATATATATATATATGTATGTATGTATGTATGTATGTATATATGCATACATGTGTGTATGTGTATGTATGTGTACCTGATTGATTTTAACATTTCTCTTTTTTTTATCTGGCTTTTTTTTTCGTTTGTTTTAGTTATTGTTTTTGCAGAAACTTAAACATGGAAATATCATTTGAGCTGTACACAAAACAACAATTATCAGGCTGTGTTTTATTTATTCACTTAAAAACATCAAATCTGTCGCTGTCAGACGACGTTGTTCTTGTCTTTTTTTTTATTATTTCTGTTGGGGCTTTTTCCTTTTTTTTTTTTATGGCGATGTTGGTGGGGCTGGGTTGTTTATCATTGCAACTTTTATTACAACGTAAAAGATAGGAAATATATGAAACTGTTTGGGAAGTTATTTTCAACTGCAGCAAATAAAAAACGAATAAAATCTGTCAAAAAAAACGACAAGCTGGGTGCGAGGTGGGTGTATAGGGCGAGGAACGAGTTTGTTTTTGAAATTACAAAAACAAGATCGATAACGAAACGAAACGAAACTAGAAGCAAAAGAAATAATTACGAAACTGTCACACAGAATAATTTGCTAATTTTAATTTTCGCTTCCATCCACCGAATACGTTTGTTCGGAGTTATAGATGTTTACCATTTACCATTGATTTTGTTGTTTCAGTCATTGAACTGTGGCCACGCTGGGGCACCACCTTGAAGGGTTTCATCGAACAAATCGACCTTAGTACTTATTTGTCTTTTCAAGTCTATTGATTGCTTATGCCGAACCGCTAAGTTACATGGTCGTAAACAAACTAATGCTGGTTGTCAAGTGATGGTGGGGAGGACAAATACAGAACCAAAGACATGTATACACGCATATATGTTTATGTATGTATACGACGCGCAAATCGGTCACAAGAATGAAACAGGAATGAAAGTGGTGCTAGTGTGATACAAGATTTAATGATACAATCTTGTGTCCCTTCGTCAAAGGGATAAAGAAAGAGAGACAAAAGAGATTTATTCTCCTTTGTCGATCTGCCGCAATAACTTGAAGATCTGCACACATACACAAATAATAAGTTTTGTGGTAAAGATTGAAATTTATCGAATAGGTATATAACATAACGATAGCTTTTGTTATCCATATAAGGAAGATGCAGTGCAGAGAATCAGCGACGTAGAGAAAGAGTTAACTCGTATTTCCAAATATCTCATGGTAATAAATCATTAACATTGACGATTATAACTAAATATCTTCGAGTCAATGCTTCCATGAATAAACATTTCATAAGCATAAAATATAGATGCTATTTACCATCAGATGTTAATCCCTGAAGTGAAAACCAATATGCATTTCAGTTCGAATATATTGTGAGGGGTTGGGTTTTTTTTATATTACGTAATGAAGAGAATGCAGAGTATTGAAAACGGTGCTATTGTGAATCGAGATGGTTTAGAAACTATTTGAAAGAGACATTTACATTCGGAAAATTATAGATTTTTAAGACCTTCTTTAAGCAATGCAGGTTACAGGTGAGGCCAAATATATAAGGTGACGCCATTAAAAAGAAAGACAAAATATTGCATCACCTTCCATAAGTTGTTTAATGCTTGAATTATATTTCGAGAGAGCAAGGCGGTGAGCTGGCAGAATCGTTAGAGCTGCCGGACAAACTGCTTAATTCGGAACGGCAGTAGTCGTAATATTTTGTCTTGGAAACACTTCTGAAAGAGGCGTGAGAGTTAAAACACGGGGCCTCGTTCAGAATGGCGTCGGTGAATCGTCGGTCACTGGTGTTCCCATATCATTTGATCTCCTTAAGGACGAATTCTCCCGGATAACCTTTATAAAAGTTATTCAAAGTATTTTTCAAACTTAAGGGTATATTCTGAAGACCCAGATCAAAATAAGTTTCGATGTAAATATTGTTTAATTAAATGGAAAGTGAACAACATAGCAGAGTTTATATTACATATCTCTGGGATTCTGAAAGCTTATAAAAGTAATATGCATGTAGAAAATCGATTGAAAAGCGGAAATTGAAACCAATTATCAGTAAATTATAGCTCGGAATCAATGCATTGAATTTCTGGAACATGGATTAAATCGTTTCCATCTGTGTGACATAAGAGGAAATAATGTCTATCACACGTCTGTACGAGAGAGGAGGTGGGGAATGGCATAATGAAATTTGCTGTATTGTGTGACTCTGATAATAGAAATTTAGCGAGTAGTTATATAGAAAAGTATCGGGTTGGTATATATACGTACAATGAAGCCGTAATACGACCAGTTGGTCGTCCATTCAGTCTTCTAAATTTATGTCTGATGGCAACAGTAAGCTATTAATAAAGAATTTATAAATGCAACCAGACCGGGTGGTTCCAGCACAAAAATAAAGATTAAGACAGCAAGAAAATGTATTCTAGGTACCGTTTACTAAGAATGGTAAATTCCTAATACTGGAAGTGTTCTCCCGATATCTGAAACAATATCAGAGACAATTACATTTGACATAAAATATCTAAGAATATACAGACCGTATATATTGAGAGAACGGTCTTTATTCAATTTACTCATTGAAAAATATATCTTCGAAAATTTAATAAGCAGTTTCAGACACCATGAAAGAGAACAGAAATAATTGAATCAGTCATTATTTCATGCTTAAATTTGCTTCTACTTCTGAACTATCCAAGTGTCATGCTCTATGAATCGAACTAATAATTTATATTTAAAATATGAAACATTTTCAAACGTTATAAAATTGAATCCGATTTACAGAAGATTTTAAGAATTAAAATGAAATGTGAAACAATGAAAGAATAAATAATTTCCCACTGTATTTGAAACCGTGTACTAACTTTTCGGAGATAAAACTTTGAAATCGGGAATTAATATGTGTGGCTGTATGTGTGTACACACACACACACACATACACACCAGTGCGCATACACACTCACTCCTGCCCACACACGCATTGAGTCCTTGCCGAATCCGTCCGTACAATGAACATTATTTCAGACATAGAGAGGCAGCAAGCTGGCGGAATCGTCAGCACCACGGACAAACTGCTTAACGGTTTTTTCGTCCGCCCTTATGTTTTGAGTTCAAATTCCGCCGAGGTCGACACTGCTTTTCATCCTTTTGTGGTCGATTGAATAATCACCAGTTGAGCCCTAGAGTCGATGGAGCCTATTTACCAGTTGAGCCCTCGGGTCTCCCAAATGGCAAGCTTTGTGCCTTTACTAGAAAGAGTTATTTCAGACAGAATTTTTTCAGATGTGTACCACCATATGCCCAGTGCGATAGTGCCGAACATAAAAGAGCCCCGATTCAGCTAGAAACCACCATACTTCATTTGTTAGACACGAATGTTCTGTGCATGTGTTGAAAACCGAAATTTATTGGAAAAAAAACTTTAATTATCATATCTTATTTGTGATGTGTGATTTTGTTGGCATATATTTCATTTTGTTTTCTTTTTTTCTTCGTCTCTGTATCTCTGCTCGAGGAAATGTCTTAGTTCCATTAAGATTCCGCTAAGCCATATAGATACGGATTATATATACGTGTGTATATACATATGTATACACAAATACATATATATATATATATATATATATATATATATATATATATATATATATATATACACACACATATACATCCTATATACACATACATATGCTTATGTATGTATGTATATATATATATATATATATATATACATACACATATACATGTATTGTATTACAGTTGTGTTGTTTACTTATGTTCCAGATGCCACACCAAAATGATTCTCGATCATTCTAAAGAGAAACTTTTACTACCTTGGCAGTATGACCTACCATAATGTGTAATTATGCACAGATCGAAGTCTCCATCTTCCAGACGCTGAATATTTGACTATGATGCAATCAAATAGAAGTAATAAAGATCGATCGTAAAGAGCAAACGCAGCCAAAATGGATGACCTCACAGCATACAAGTGTCGGTAGACTCAGAAAATATATCGGGCAATTAGATAACATTATCAAGTAGAAAATGAATAATAAATTCATGAACCACTACGACTGGTCTAGTCGCATTGTCAGCAAGAGACAATAAAAGGTATTCTAATGCCCTTAAAGACGAACTGCGAATAATAAGTGAAAAACATGATAACCGTAAGAAATTACTAGAACGTAGAAACATCAGTCGTAAGTCTATTACTAAACCTACAAATAGTACATCGCCGCATGAAAGGTCATACTACCAAAGCAGCAAAAGCCCCTCCCAGAATGATCTAAATTGTTGCTGTTGTTCGTGATGGTGGTGGTGGTGGTGGTGCTGGTGGGGACGTTTAGTCCCAGGTCAGCCGTAAATAAGCATGTCTATGTTCAAAAGCATTATAGCCCCGAGGCCGACCAATGCTTTGCGAATGAATTTAGGAGACGAAAACTATGAGGAAGCCTGCTGTGTAAACACACACACACATATCCTTATTCATATCCCTATAAATATAAATATAGAACCCGTAAACTAAGCGACAGATCGATCTGGAGTAGAGACTGCGTGTTATTGATGAGGTCGCGAATATCGACGAAAGGACTCTGACGAACATAGCTGGATGATTGAGTGAGTGAGTGAGGAGAGGGAGAGAGGAGGAGAGGGAGGGAGGAGAGGAGGAGAGAGAGAGAGAGGAGGAGAGGAGGAGAGGGAGAGAGGAGGAGAGGGAGAGAGGAGGAGAGAGAGAGAGGGGGAGAGGGAGAGAGGAGGAGAGAGAGAGGAGGAGAGGGAGAGAGGAGGAAGTTATTGAACAGTTAATCAAATAATTCATTAGTTAATTTCTTAAATGTTTAACTAGTGGACTAATAAGCATAATAAAAGAAGTGAAATAGAACCAACGCGTGTGTTTATTATTGGCTTAATAACCCTCCCAGGACACAGCAAAATCTTCACATCAAGCAGCGTCCAAACCAAATGCAAAAATGAAAAATACAAAACCGAAATATTGTAGTAATGTCTCCATGGAAACGCTTTTTTTTTCTTTTCTTCTTTACTTTTAATATAATTAATGTATAAAGTACACTTAGAAGACTGATGCGTCTATTTTATCTCCGTTAATGAAAAAAGCTCAAGATTGATAATTAATTTTCTTTTTTTTTTTTAATTTAATAATTATTTCAACTACATTTTATGGTGTTGTGTAAACATGCAATTACCACTGTTTATTCAAATAAACAGGAAGTGAGTGGCCAACTCGGCTGACTAATGCAATCTGGGTATAAGCGAAAACAAGCTGGGAAACGCGTTTCTAGAAATTCGCTATCACAAACAGCGAAATGATATTTATAGACATGACTATGGCGTGTCCGAATGTTAATCGTCGTTGGTGACTTCAATATATACGGCTTCACTCTTACCAAATTTTGGTTCAAAGCCTGACATGTTTATCATTTTTAACTGATTGCCCCAACCAATCAGTCTCCTCGTCTCTCTGTATTCCAGTGAGTCTTTCACACTCTAAACTCTTTGAATCCACTTGAACGACACTCCAGCCGAGGCCATTTCCATTCACTCTCTCTCTCTCTCTCTCTCTCTCTCTCTCTCT
>NC_142951.1:299379-326879 GCF_046866305.1 Octopus bimaculoides
GCATGGAGTTCTTCTGCTGCACGACAACGCTTTCCTTCATATCGCCAATATGACCAAGGAAGCCATTCAAACGCATGGCTGGGAAGTGCTGCCACATCCGCCGGACTCTCCTGATTTGGCACCAACGAATTTCCACCTCTTTCCATCTCTCCAAATGCTATGCGCAGAGTTTCATTTAATATCGATGCAGAATTGAGAGCTTGGTTGGATCAATTTTACGAGTCACAATCAGGTGATTTCTACCAACGAGGTGTTGAAAATCTTGTTGAACGTTGGGAAGAAGTTGTGAACAACAAGGGTGAATACATTATTGATTAATTAGTTGTTATTTTTAATTAAACCTTTTAAAAAATTCTAATTCAAATAAACGGCGAGAACTTAGTTGCCAACCCCAAAAATGCTGTAGCCACAGCATGGCCGCAGCTATACCTCTCGTCATCAGGTATGTCTCTAGCCATCAGGTGTATCTCTAGTAACCAGGTGTATCTCTAGTCAGGAGCCACCAGCTCAACAAACAGAAGAAACTGGGTGAAGTTAACGTTACACCGTTTGCTTCAAGAACATTAGTGGGTGGGGAGCTACACGGAAATCAATGGAAATGGTTTCTGCGTAGGATTGAAACCAAATGGTCGCAAACACCGTTTCCTGTTCAGAGTCTCACCTCGAAACATCGTCACAAAACTTTCTAATTAAAGCGTTTCAAGTGACGAAGTATTTACACCTTCTGGTTGCAGTGAATTAGGAAACGTGTCCCGAATTTCGAATCAGGTTAATTGGACAATAAGATGAACGACGTTTAAACTTACTCCTCACCATCATCATCAGTATCATCATCATTATCAACAGCGACTACAACTACTACTACTACTACTAACAGACTTCAAGTAGGTGATGAGGAAAGTTGTTAAGATAAATGAAGAGATTTGTAATGGCTGTTCATTTATCTTTTTAGCTTTTACGGTTGTCTTTTAATTAGTAGCATAAAGACCACCTGATCTTGGCCCCGCTCTCTCGCTCTCTCTCTTCTCTCTCTCCCTCTCATACATACACACTTTCCTCACTCTTTCTTCTTTCTGTCATACTCGTCCCTCTTTCTTTTCCTCATCTTCCAATTCTGTCTTTCTTTCTTTCTCTCTCTCTCTCTCTCTCTCTCTCTCTCTTTCTCTCTCTTTCTCTCTCTCTTTCTTCTTTTTCTGTTTGAGTGGCGAGGTGAGGAAACACAGAAAAAGAAAGAAAACTAAAGAGGGGGAGGGTAAAAGTTAGAGAAACAAAACCAAAGACGGGCAAGTTTAATGGATGGCAGCCGTAACATTACGTCAGGTCAAGTGGTCTACTGCAACTTCACGGCTGCATCCCCCAAGGCGACGCTCTACAGGTCCATTAAGCATCACTGTATATAATATGCGCCATATCTATATACATACTTTTTAAGTAAGCAACACTTTAATGTTTGAATTTGTTCCAAATTATAAGGTTAATATTTTCTATTAAACCGTTCGAAACGGACGGGTGCCGTTCTGTTTATTTTGCCAATTTGTCTCAGAGCGTTTCCACCCTACTTAATTATTCTGTATGTCTTTTTGTATTTGAAAGTTCATTCTGATGACAAAGGAAAATTAAAACAACAAACAGAGAGGGAGAGAGCGTCAGACAGAGATGCTAAATGGAGGTGAACTGTAATGAATTGATTGCTTTTGCTTTGAAGTCGTCCATATTTTAATCAAAATGAAACGAAATTTTTATCAGAAATTATATTTATTTTATCAATTACACACACAAACACACACACACGCACACACACACACAGACACTCATAAAGGTATATGAAACTAAATACTAAACGTTCACGTATAGATACTTCCATTTTTTTCTTTCTTTTTCGTTTTTCCATGCCTTCTGAAGTTAACCATTCTTCGTTTTTTCCAAGTAAAGGAGAACAGATTCACTCATAAACATATTTCGCCATGATAGATCGCTGACCACTACATTTATATTTTTTTCTCTTTATTTCTTTCTGTGTTCCTTTCAGTTGAAGAGCGTAGCTCGAAACGTCAAAGACTTTCTCTATTCCCGAGCGTTAAACTAATACATCTATTTGTTGTTTACACCACCTGTCTTCGTCTGTTGTTTTTTTTTCGTAAATTCTCCCATATATATATATATATATATATATATATATATATATATATATATATATGCACCATTTTCTATCATTAACCATTTTCTATTATTAACACGACTATCGGCATTTTTGACGACACGGGTATGCTAGTATTTTCTATAGATTTCTAAATATAAAATATGCTTGGCGGTGTATTGAGGTTTGGGGGGGGGGGGTATTAAGACATCATCGATTGGCAAGAATAGAAAGAAGGAAGAGAGAAGGAAATACAGATAGATGGGGGAGTGAGATATACATACAAAGATAGATAGATAAATATTTAGAGAGAGAGGGGGGAGGGGGAGAGAGAGAGAGGGAGAGAGAGAGAGAGAGAGAGAATGAGAATATGAAAAGCAGTGAGAGGGAGAACATGAACAAAGGTGAAAGCTTCTTGCGTGGCTGGGTGGGTGGCTGGGTGGCTGGCTGTAGGTATGGAGTTATTAGTTCGATGATTGATCGGATCGGTAATTAGACGCCGATCGAACTAAAGTGTCTGGTCGAGGTCAGATGAGTAGAGTTCGGGTGGGGGAACCGGGTAGACTTGTAACTTTCTTAATTAAAAATTCTTATTGCTTAGCATTCATTAAGGATCATTATGACTTTATATTCAGTTTCCTGTGGCGGCGGCGGCGGTGGTGGCGGCGGTGGTGGTGGCGGCGGCGGCGGTGGCGGTGGCGGCGGCGGTGGCGGTGGCGGTGGCGGCGGCGGTGGCGGTGGTGGTGGTGGTGGTGGTGGCAGCGAAGTTATTCCAGCCGTGACCATCCCTGGTTATTTTTTCTCAAGGTTAAGCTTTTCTTAGACTACATATTACAGTTTACATTTCACTTCCCTTACATTGCAAATGAATATCACTTCCGGAAATGCATGCACACCACAAGATCACAAGAAGAAGAAGAAGAAGAAGAAGAAGAAGAAGAAGAAGAAGAAGAAGAAGAAGAAGAAGAAGAAGAAGAAGAACATCGACAAAATGGAGGAGGAGAAAAACAAACGAAATCTGTGTACAAGAAGTAAAGACCGTATAAGAAACACGACTGCCATGTTCGTTTGCATACCAAAGACGGTTTTGTGTCTGTATTGGGTTTTTTTATCTGTAGTCACCTCCCCACCCTTACCCCTGGCACCATCCCCTCTATCTCCATCAACCTCTCACGTTGCCTCCTCATCCACTCCCACTTCCTTTCCTTTTTAACCCCTAAAAACCACTCTCTTTGCTTACAGACACTAACCACCCGCTGTGTCTATCGCCATCACCGCTGGCTTTTATAATTTAATCCCTCCTTCTCAACCTCCTTTCACACGGTGTACACCCCCACCCCAACTTCTCTACCACCACCATACTCTGCCATTCTTGGATCTACCTATTCCTTGCCTGTATACTGTCCTTCTACCTGGTCCCCAATTTAACGAACCGAAACACGTTTTATTCTCGAGCGAAACAAACTATATTTTGTTGGACTTACGGTTATTGATTGAATAAGAAAAATAGATTGTATAGGATAATATAAAGGTTGTACCATCATTATGATCAAGGACTGTCGAAAAAATTCTTTACCGATTAAATAAAGATTTTATGGTTTTAACCTCAATAAAAGGTTAAAACAATTTATATAAAATTTTTCGTTATATTTAATTCTCTTTCGAACCAATCGTTCAAATTATTTTCCTTAAAAACCAATCAAATACTTTCTCTATTCAAGTTTACATCAACTTTATGGAATATATGTTGCTATGTGGATGCGTTTAGTGAATACAATTTTAAGTCCTTCTTTTAAAATACTGTCATTTTTTGACGGCACAAATATAACATCAGAAACATTTTCAAACTTTGGCACAAGGCCAGCAGTTTCGGAGAAGGGACTAAGTCGATTAGATAGCCCCAGGACTCAACTAGTATTTATTTCATCACTTCCCAAAAGGATGAAAGGCAAAGTCAGTCTCGGGGAAATTTGAACTCAGAACGTAAATACGGACGAAACGCCGCAAAGCATTTTGCTCGGCATGCTAACAACTCTGCCAGCTCACTGTCAAACTAATATGAGAAATAACCCTTTCTACTTTAGACACAAGGAAAGAAGTCTAACAACTCTGCCAGCTCACTGTCTAACATGAGAAATAACATGAGACATAATGTCGTCTATAATGTGACAAATCTAGCGTTTCTTACTCTTGGAATCAAAGATTTGAATTATGATGTCGTTGTTCTTTATGACTAAATCAACCATGATGTAAGTTATATTCTATTAAATTCCAGATGGCGACACCATCTTTACACAATGACTGGAGGAGTTTTCATATTATCACTCCAACTACAAGATATAGCAACCAAATCTCCCTCAGATCACATCCTAATGTTTTAGAAAATGATGCATCAATCTGCAATGATTGAAAGCAATGAGTGTTTAAGCGGTTTGCTCGATTAACAACAAATAGCAGCTAAATCTCCCTCAGATCACGCCATACTGCATCACGTGGTCTGCATATATTGTATTTAAGGAAGACACTGGATGGTCACGGCTAGAAAGTCTTTGATCCTAGGTCTACTTGATCTAGATTAACCTGGCACAACAGCAACAACAACAGCTAAATATGCATCAATGGTTTTCTAATTCTTCTCGTCTGTCATGAGAGAGGAATTTAAGTTACACAGATTACAATTGAGAAGTTTTCAATTATTTGATGCCGCCATCTTTCTTATTAAAATTATTAAAACAGTCCAACGGCGAAATGTCAGATTGGAATCTTTATGCAGAGTTTATCAACGGACAACTTGTGTGTGTGTGTGTGTGTGTGTGTGTGTGTGTGTGTGTGTGTGTGTGTGTGTGTGTGTGTGTGTGTGTGTGTGTGTGTGTGTGTGTGTGTGTGTGTGTGTGTGTGTGTGTGCATTGTTAACGGCGTAAGAACTTAAAAACTTCGAGTGACATGAATTAATTTGTTTTTAACAGAGGGACTTGAAATAGATAAAGCTATAAACAATTAGTGTAAATATTAGGTTTAACAAAAACTATCTTCAGAGGTCTTTTAACGCAGCATCTGCACGAGATGTTATTTATAGGTTTTCTACTTTGAGTTCAACCGTTAAAACAAATTACATACATATATGTATATATATATATATATATATATATATATATATATATATATATATATATATATATATACACACACACACACACACAATTGCAGCGTGGAAGATGTTTGTAGGCCATTCAAGAACATACAAAACCGCTAGATTCACTTCAATATTTAAATTTCATTTGTATCAAAATGTTTTCGTCGTTTTGAAACCGCGACCTCTTCACTGACAAAACTTCATACTGCATCTGAGAAAATAACAGTTCATGATATACATACATATATATATATATATATATATATATATATATATATATCGAGAGAGAGAGAGAGAGAAGTTTCCAAATTATGGTTGTTAGGAATATAGAATCCAAGTGGGCACCGTATCTAAATTTATTATACACACACACACACTCATATATATATATATGTGTGTGTGTGTGTGTGTGTGTGTGTGTGTGTGTGTGTGTGTGTGTGTGTGTGTGTGTGTGTGTGAATATATAAAAACAAAAAGATAAAGAGAGCAAAGGTAAGGTTGAAGAATTTTATGGATAGAGTCTTACAGCTGTTGCTGGGAAGATCCAGTACTGCCCTTCATCGGAGACAGAAAAAATAAAGTAATCTATTATTATATCCATAGGCGGATATTTTTAGTATGAAGTGGTAAAGAGTGTGATGTGCTGAAAAAAGAGAGAACAGTTAAATCCAATACCCTCCTCAACCTTATATATATATATATATATATGCATATATATATGTATACATATACACATACATACCTATATGTCCATCTATCTATCTATCTACCTATCTATCTACGTATTTGTCTACCTATCTGCCTATTTTCTACCTATCTATCTCCCTATCTATCTATCTCCCTATCTATCTATCTATCTCCCTATCTTCTTATCTATGTAAATGTAAATCAGTGTATACAGCATTTCTCATGGTCTTTGGATCAACTTTCATGTCTATGGACAGTTTTCTCATGGACGTTGTTAGGTCTTTCGAAATTTTGGTTTCGAGAGATTTAAGAAGTACATTATCCCTTCCTCAGTTTTTCTTGATGCCTCCAATATCCAGCATTCCATTCTTAACGTTGTAGACAGTATTTTTTCCGTGGTATGTCTAAGTATTTCATTTATTTTCATTTTGTGTTCCTCGCTGATGAAAGAAGAATCCTTTTCGGAATAATCCAGAAATCGTAACCGATTCGGGGACGACTATATTTTTATGAATTTCTGTCAGCTTGCTCTCCTCGTTTCGACACGCGGTGTAATAATAGAAGTGAAAATATGTTATGTGGTCAGACGATTTAGCGTCTATTTTTCAGCATATTGGCAAAGAAATTTTTTTCTTTTTGCCCTTATTTATAAATATATACATGTATGAGTATATATATATATATATAAACAAATAGTAAATGAATATACGCATGTGAACACACACATTCACACACACTCGTAAAGAAAATTACCCCACGCAGCTTCTGTCATCGATCACATCCATACAAGCCTCTAATTAATTTTTTTGTAACTAAACACTTTCAAACTTCGGATACTGGTAGAATACATATATGTATACACACAATCATACATATACACATACACACACATACATACGTGTGTGTGCGCATGTGTTAAGTATGCATGTGTATATATATATATATATATATATATAGATATAAATATATATATGTATATAAATATATCGCTTGACTGACCACACGACTAGCTAAACAGTACAATTCTTAATCAACACACTCCACTCCACCATCGCATTGTCTGAGGATACAAGGAGGTGGTGGATGTTAGAAACATGATTTCTTTGTTGGTTGAAAATTTAATGGTTCATTCTTAATTAATTTCTCTTGTCAAGCTCTTCTCTTTCCTTCTTCCCTCTCTCTCCCTCCCTCTTCCTCTCTTTCAACCAAGTTTTTATATTTATTTCTCTATCAATAAACATATTTGCGCGCGCGCGCGCGGTCAAAACTTGGCAAAAGAGTAATGACAGACAGAAGAAACCTCACTAAAAATTTCCTACTCTTCTGGGTAAACGAACTGGTTTTTAGTTCCTCTTTGTAGTGCAGTAAACATCGTCGCTTCTCCCAATTCAACATTGCATGGTTGATACACATTGTCAGCATTAAGGCTGCTTTGCTTTCTATGTAACCTGTTCAATATCGATGACTCTAACATTATTTCAAACACTTTTCACTAATCAATTCATTGCCATGCTATGCTTGATTCTCTTCCCTTGTTTGCTGTCTCCAATAATTGTCCGCTACACCAACGGTGCTTCTTCATAATCGTCCATCATTTTATGATTCCGCTGGGTAAGATGTTATCGCTTCCCCCTCTCAATAGGCCAACCTGTTGGAGATTAGAGATGAAACGGTTTTCGAGAGTGTTTTGTAAACAGGTTATTGTTTGACTGTTCGTTTTATTGAGGCTCCCTTCTTGATCTTTGTTTTGAGTGGGAATCAGGCCTGCGTAAATCAATTTGTTTCCACCCCCATCAGATGTTAATTCCATTCTTTTAGAAATTACATTGATTGTATGGACGAGGGAGAAGTACTTCAAGGGATTGTTCTCCTTATTAAATAGACATAAGGTCTGGTTCTCTCACATAAATAATGCAGAGAGACAGGAAATACTTCCATTCTTCTATTCTTTTATTCGTTTACTTGCTTCAGTCAGTTGAGTGCGGCCGTGTTGGAGCACCGCCTTTAGTCAAACAAATCGACCCCAGCACTTATTCTTTGTAAGCCGAGTACTTATTCTATCGGTCACTTTTGCCAAACCGCTAAGTTACAAGGACGTAAACACACCAATATCGGTTGTCATGCGATGGTAGTGAGGGGACAAACAGACACACAAACATATATATATATTCCAATGATTTGAAACAAGTAATAGATAACAGATTTATCTTTTGCAGTTATTATTATTATTATTATTATTATTAAGACTTTGTAAAAATGTCTGTTAGACATCTGAAAAGTTAAAACTTTGTAGCTGCGTCTATCATTCATTCATTCGATAAACCATTCCTTCCACTGCTATTTCTGAATCTTTCACAAAAATCACTAAATAGTTTTTCAGGAACTCTTCTTTGCAATTCTAACATTTCCTATTGCTTACTATTTCACCATGTTCCATGTTCTCTCGTGTTTTTTGGTAATTTCATTCCTTCATCACCTGTCCTACCAATTCTGTCAAGTACTTCTTTTGTTCGTCTTTAAACATTCTTGCCTTTAGCAATTCATTGCGCTCTTCAAACATCTCCTGCCATGCAATTCTTCAATTTCTCATGCTTTTCGTACTGCAACTCTTTCTCTTTTACTTTTTTCTCCAGTTCTTTGAAATATTGGTTTCGCATCAAACAGTTTCTTTTATTTCTTTTATTTTTTTACTCCTGTTTCTCAGAATTTTTCTTTCTCTGCTCTTTTGTTTCATATCTCCTTTTGTCGTTGATATCATTAACAACGGCTCAAAAATATCTTATTGTTCCCCCCTCTCTCTCTCTCTCTCTCTGTTATTCATATTATGTGGGGGGGGGGCGTGTGTGTCCACGTGCGCCTTTGTGTTTGTATTAGCCATTCACCGATAAAAAACTGGTGTTGGTATGTTTATGTCTTTTGTTACTCAGCGGTTCGTTAAAAAGAAACCGATAGAATAGACACCAATCTTAACATAAGTACTTGGATCGATTCAATCAACCCTTGAAAACAGTGTTCCAGCATGGTCGCATTCCGTTGACTGAAACAAAAGAATACACACGTACACATGTCAGGTCGGATTCTGCACAGTTTCCACCTACGATATTTACCTCGCAGGAGACATTTCCAAGATGCTGCACTATGAGATCGAACCGTGAAGAGATTCCTGGAGGCAAAAAGAATGGGAAGAGATATGAAAGAATTTTGGAGAAGGAAAAATAAATAAATGCCGAGGAACGGGACATAGCAAAGTAGAAGAGGATATTAAAAAGAATATATATTTTTCTTTTATTTGTTTCAGTCATTTGACTGTGGCCATGCTGCAGCACCGCCTTTAGTCGAACAAATCGACCCCAGGACTTATTCTTTTGCCGAACCGCTAAGTTACGGGGACGTAAACACACCAACATCGATTGTCATGCGATGGTGGTGAGGGGACAAACCTAAACACATAAACATATATATATATATATATATATATATATATATATATATATATATATGTACAACGGGCTTCTTTCAGTTTCCGTCTACCAAATCCACTCACAAGGCTTTGGTCGGCCCGAGGCTACAGTAGAAGACACTTGCCCAGGGTGCCACGCAGCGGGACTGAACCCGGAACAAAGCTACTTACCATACAGCCCACTCCTGCGCCTATAAATGAATAACATAAAATTATAAAAAATAATGTAATAATATATAAAAACAGCATATATATATATATGTACACACATACGCACACACACATGCGCTTATACACACGCACACTCAGAAACATCCGCAATGTTGGTTATATGAATATATTTAAAGAAAGAGAAAAAATATAAAAATAATTGAACGAAACAAGAAGAAATAAAAAAAGATAACATTTTTTGAAAATATTAAAAAATTAATTGAAGAGGGAAATACAGAATAATGTAAAGGAGGGAAGGAAAGGGGAGGGGAAAGGCATTGAAGTCGGTTGGGGGGTGGGGCATTTGGCTTCTGCTGGGAAAAAAAGATGTCCCGAATTCTTTCGACAATCAGGATTTTTATCTTTGAAAATTATGTAAATCCAGAGACTGAACCGTTTTCCTGTCGGTAAAAGACAAAAAAAAAATATGTTATCTGAGCATGCGCATTAATTGGCGTTTTCCTTCGTAATAAATGAAATTATGGTCCAACATCTGTTAACCGTCATCTTTTTCATTACCTTTTTTTTCCTTCTTTCTTTCGTTTTTTTTTTATTATTTATTCATACATTTTTGTTCTCAATTTTTTTTTGATGTGCGGGGGGGGGGGAGCAATGATGGTCTTCTACTTGTTATCGATATTTTCATCGTTTTAAGTAATATCTTTAATTTACTGCAACCATATCTCGATAAATTACAAATTTACATTAATTTATTCAAATTCATGATTTGGGTTTTTTTTTCTTTCGATCTGTTTCCCTTTTTTTTTTTCTCTGTGGTTCTTTATTTTGCTTTGAAGAAATTTTGTTTCGTTTTGGCTTTATTTGAAAGTTAGGTTGTTATGCACAAGATCGTCGTTTCGGTTCCTGGGCCGGGCATTGCGTTGTATTCTTGAGCAAAACACTTCATTTCACGTTGTTTCCGTCCACTCAGATACGAGTTGTGGATCTTATTTCAGACGTTCTCATCGGTTCTTCACTTCGTTTGCCGACAGCTTTTTAAAAAATCACTGAAATTCAGCTTAATTCCCACTACCTCCACTGCCCTCTCTCCCTCGCACCAAGTAGTTTGTCCATGAATTTGAACACTGCACCTCCATTCCGTCAAAAACTGAAGACGTGTTAGCATTTTGTGCTTCTCTCATTGGAGGCCAACGAACGGCTTTCCTACTTTCGTTGCCTTTTTGTTTCGTGTTGAATAAACTGTCGAACGTCTCCTCTTATCTCACAGTTCTGCCATCTTTCATACAACCTTTTTTTTTTTACTCTAACAGCCTTCTCTGTCTCCTCCTTCCTCTATCCTCCCTCATTTTCTCACTTCCCTTCTCTCTCTCTCTATCTCTCTCTCTCTCTCTCTCTCTCTCTCCACGTTCCCTCTCTCTTCTTTCTCTTGCTCTCCCTAGACTAGAAAAGTCTAAAATTATTTATTTCGTAAAAACTAAAAACATTTTTAAAGACCCCCCCCCACACACACACACACCATATAATATTTCCAGTGCTTTCTCGAATTCTCACTTATCTACTTTTCAAAACCTATAATTGAAGTCTCTTTCTACGCTGAAAACTATTCGTTGAGGTTTGATTTGAGGAGATTTGGCCGCTATTTTTAGTAGACCAACAGACTACGCACAGGTTCCATCACTGGCTTCATTTACAAATGGCTTTCATCGGTTTTAACGATGAGTTTTCAGTTGTTCGACCAACTGAACTTCCTCTGACCCTTATAATTAACATGAAGTGGATGACGATGCTACATGTTCCCTTAATGTAACTCTTTCTTCCTGTTTCTGTTGTACCTGTATTTCAAAGGGCCATCCTTATCATAATCTGTATCACGCTGAATCTTCCCGAGAACTACGTTAAGGGTGCACGTGTCTGTGGAGTGCTCAGCCACTTGCATGTTAATTTCACGAACAGGCCGTTCCCTTGACTGGATCAACTGGAACCCTCGTCGTCGTAACTGACGAAGTGCCACGATATATATATAATATATATAGAGAGAGATAGATAGAGAAATAGAGAGAGAGAGAGACAGACAGACAGACAGACAGACAGACAGACAGACAGACAGACAGACAGACAGACAGACAGACAGACAGACAGAGAAAGAGACAGACAGAGACAGACAGACAGACAGAGACAGACAGACAGAGACAGACAGACAGAGACAGACAGACAGAGACAGACAGACAGAGACAGACAGACAGAGAGAGAGAGACACAGAGAGAGAGACAGAGAGAGAGAGATAGAGAGAGACACACACACACAAAGAGAGAGAGAAGCACACATACACACATACAGATAGATAGATAGATAGATAGATAGATAGATAGATAGATAGATAGATAGATTGACAAAGTTGTGAATACCTCTATAAGTGTATGTGTACTCCTAGTTCACTTTTATTTCACTCCAAATAAACCCGCATCGCTTTTGTCTCCCATTTTTTCTTGTCTGATGTCTGTATCCTGTTATTTATTTTTTTTTCCCGGGCGGTGCGTCAGCATGGCCGCAGCTTTAAGCTAAAACTATAAACAAACAAACCAGTTACACGCTTAAAGGGAGGTCACTGTGTTGTAAGGGAGAGAAGTTACGTCCCTTGAAACTTCCATAATTCTGCAAAACCTTGTTATCTATATTTTACCATTTTTTGATGATCTAATTTAGTTTAGTAAAATTCCTTATTAATCAATATAGGGAGCTAGAATAGCTAATATATAAAATTCTTAGGCACAGATGTGGAAACGTGATTGTATAAGCTGGATTTCGCAACAGCAACAAACATAAATAATACAGTGCTGAAAAGTGAAGTGTGCAACATTGTACGAGTTGGCAGTGAACTCCTCCAGAAGCACTCCCTTCTTGATGATCTCCTCCCATACAGCCCCCAAAAAGCTAGGCTCTCTTACCTCAGAGAAGATCTGAATGGAAAGCACTCAGCAGACAATAAAAAGACTATGTATGAGTATGTTGCTTGAAGAAGACAGTAGAATTGACTCGAAGCGCAGCCCCTCTTGGATACAAGACCACATCATATCACACTTTGAGGGCTATGCGTTTGCAATCCAGGAACAGGAGATTGCCACAAAGTACCTGGTGAACAAGAGAGACAGTGACTCTCTTGTAATCCCAAGGTGCAACCGCTTACCTTTCAAGTGCAACCGTAGCGTCATTATATATTCATTTATAGGTACAGGGAGCTCTTCCAACTTCTTAAGGATATCATATCAGACTGCAAAACCAACACCAGCCTCTCTGCGCTCCTCCTTCTGCCTTCCCTTCCAAAAAAAGGTGTATCCACCTCCTACTTCCTCAAGCTGACCATCATCTTCTAGACGAGTCTCTGAGAGTGCAGCTATATCAATTTTATAACGGTTCAGCTCACGAGCAACAAGTGCAGGCCTACAATCACTCTTGTTGTCCAACAGGGTGCGCACATTCCAACATGAAATGTTTAAGTTCCGTCCAGATTTTATAAATAAAAGACTCTTTGTTTTTCGAGCGCAGGATGGACATCCGTCAGTCGCACTAAACTGACAAAGACAGGCAATTTTTGGTTCACCTTTTCTAGAACCTTCCCGGTCTCCGGGTGAGCAGTACCCTCTCCAAATGGAGCTGCTCAGACACCCATGCAGCAACCGAATCCTACCGCTGTCTTGGGCGACAAGGAGACGACTTTATATCTAGTATGGGCCGCCTACGTGCAGGTCGCTGACTACATGCTTCTAACCCATCAGGTCTGCATGCTTCACCACCTTCCCATCGCCGCAGGACTTCCGAATAAATATATATATATATATATATATATATATATATATATATATATATATATATATAAAATAAAAATGTATACTAAAAATGAAGAACATATATACTAAAAATAAGATAAATATATATATAGGAAAAAAAAAACGCACATGTCGAGCAGAGGTCGGCAATACCTGTGCTGAGTTTTAGGTCCACTGAGGCTTGCACAACACCTCATAGACCCTCTCCACTTTATTGACATTATCCAGAGACAAGCCGGAGCAAGATGCCTGGTGCCAATATAAGTCGCAGGCTCAGGGATGTGGGAGCGCCGTAATCTCTAGCACAGACCAAAGATCCCCAAAATGTCCAATGCCACTCCCTGCATATATTTGGTTTTATATCAGAGTGACCTTCTCCTAGAGACATGCTTCAACAAAAGCTGAGGGGTGCCTCACTCCCAGTGGTCTTTCAGCACGCCGGACACCATCCCGGAATTTCTGCGTACCCGTGCTATTGCTAGATAGCCGTTGAGCCTGCACTAGGTCCATCCGAGCTTTCGACAGGTCTTGTTTTAAATCCTGCTGGGTTTCTAGCAACCCTCCTCACCAGGGTAGCCTGGTGGGGGTGCCAGTTTAGTCGCCGGCAACCCGACCATGCAACAGGTTGTACGGGATTACATGTTACCAGTAGCACTTATGAGAGCCTCATACGTGACCTGACATACATACATACATATATACATACCAGTGGCGTGCGGTGACTTCCAGGGTTGGGCATGCAATGAATTTCTCACACACACACACACACACACACACACACACACACACCCGGACAATTTTTCAGTAAAAAAATGTTCGTATTCCTCCGATTTACATATGGGAGATTCTGAATATGCAATTACCCCCGTATGACCTAGAATAAGCAGGGAATAAAAAATGGCTCTGTAACGATGAGCCTGAAATAAGTGTAGTTTGTATTTTTCTCTCTGTTCGAAACCTCAGTACTTTCTCATCCTCAGTCTCCCTTAAAAATGTCTAAAAATCATAAGTGAAATGTAATAAAGAGGAAATTGGATTCTGTTAATATTTTTGCATATTCGGAATCTCTGTTAAAGGTAGGAATCCGAAAAAAAATTTTCATAAAATTTCGTTTTTCAAAGAGGTGCGATTCTGCATTAGCCCCTATACCTATTGGTTCAGCTGAATCAATTTGAAATGATTTAATAAAGAGAACACATTTAGTTACATTATATGGCCATGGTTTTAGATCGTTACGCTCTGGAAGACAAGTCAGGTGCTTTATCATGCTACTTGTCAATTCCGGGAAAATTATTGATACTCAAGCAGACTGTTCTGAGACTTACTAAACTCCGTATATTAAAAGACTACGTCTAACGCACACACATTGAAAATACACGCATATACATGAATACACACACAATGAAAGACACCGAAAATTCAACATTGTAAAAAGCCTCCCCCCCCCCCAAAAAAAAAACTGTTGTGGTAGACGTCAACATCTCTGAGATTGAAACAAGACATTTACGGCCGTAAATAGACTACACCCAGCAGCACAGAAAGGTAAACCTATGTAGGTTAGGTTTAACGAAGAAGTCGAACCATTTCTCCTGCGAAACAATACTGATGGTCGAACCTTACGTTAAAATGTTATTTACCTAATTTCTAAATTAATTCAATTCTTCGATCTTTCTAGGCAAATATATCTATCATATTTTCATAGAAATCTTCTCTTTTGATCAATAGTTGTAATAAATCTTTTTCAATTGACATTAGTGCTAACCCAGACAGTCTTCTTTCTCCTGTCGCATTTCTTTGGTATGTTTTGATTCTACTTAATGCTGAAAAGGATCGCTCTACAGAAGCAGTGGTAGACAGAATTGTCAAAATCAACTTGCACAGATTGAAGAGTTCTGGCATAGCTTCAACAAGGTCACTGCTGTAAATGTAACTCATTAAATGACTTACACTTCGCATTTTAAAATCTTTCATTGGATACATCACATTGAACTCACTTTGTAATCATATTACATCAAAATATCTGCCATAAGTCATTTTTAAAGAATCTAAAGAGTCCACAGGAAATTGTTTGCAATACTCATCAACTTTGTTGGAATTCAAAAGTTCCATGAATTTAAACTCTTCTAAGGATGAATATCGTGCTTTTATTTGGTCAATTACTGTACTGATAATTTTGTTATAAAGCAGTCTATAATGTCGTTGGGGCTCAATAGATATATTCTTGGATCTCTGAATTCCGATTCCTGCATCGACTCCATATTTTCCCCCTAACATATCATAAAAGATTTTTAAATTATCAAGTTTGTTTTCGAGTACAGTTCTAGTTTTATCTATTTGCTCTTTACAATACACTATGTCATGACTTTTACTCTGGAGGATGTTAAATAAGACGTCAGTAAAAGAAAAAAAATATCACTGAATACTTCTAACAAAAATAAGAAATGAGGAGCTTTTAAAGTGTGTAAGAATCCAATTGCTGAATTTAAGGTGGTATCATCAAATGCTTCAGGATTTTTAATGATGTGTTCAAAAAGGTTGCACCTGAGTCAATTGCAACAAAACGAAAAAATAACGTTAGTCAAATTAATTTAAGATTAATTAGCTACTTCTGAAATAAGAAATATAATACAGATAATATTTTTGTTTTCAGAACACTCCAAAAATATAACAGTACAAACAAATGCTTTGGATGAAAAAAGAATTCAAACTTAGCGCCAGGTAATTCCGACATTTCGTCTGGCTAACGCAGGAATTATGGGATTGCTTTTAGTTGGGGTCAGAAAGTGGAACGAGGTTGGCAACAATTGTACACAAACAGAGAGAGAGAGGGGGAGGGTGTTATGTGGTCTTCTCGAAGCAAACGACCGAGTCAGTGAGAGAAGGGGAGGGGGTGTTACGTGGTCTTCTCGAAGCAGACGACCGAGTCAGTGAGAGAGGGGGAGGGGGTGTTATGTGGTCTTCTCGAAGCAGACGACCGAGTCAGTGAGAGAAGGGGAGGGGGTGTTACGTGGTCTTCTCGAAGCAGACGACCGAGTCAATGAGAGAGGGGGAGGGGGTGTTATGTGGTCTTCTCGAAGCAGACGACCGAGTCAGTGAGAGAGGGGGAGGGGGTGTTATGTGGTCTTCTCGAAGCAGACGACCGAGTCAGTGAGAGAGGGGGAGGGGGTGTTATGTGGTCTTCTCGAAGCAGACGACCGAGTCAGTGAGAGAGGGGGAGGGGGTGTTATGTGGTCTTCTCGAAGCAGACGACCGAGTCAGTGAGAGAGGGGGAGGGGGTGTTATGTGGTCTTCTCGAAGCAGACGACCGAGTCAGTGAGAGAGGGGGAGGGGGTGTTATGTGGTCTTCTCGAAGCAGACGACCGAGTCAGTGAGAGAGGGGGAGGGGGTGTTATGTGGTCTTCTTGAAGCAGACGACCGAGTCAGTGAGAGAGGGGGAGGGGTGTTATGTGGTCTTCTCGAAGCAGACGACCGAGTCAGTGAGAGAGGGGGAGGGGGTGTTATGTGGTCTTCTCGAAGCAGACGACCGAGTCAGTGAGAGAAGGGGAAGAGATTATTCCTGTTGAAAGCGGTGATTATCTCTTAAACTTATGTGATATATCTTTTGACATTATTCATTATTTTTTGATTCACACATATCACATGATTGCAACGAGTTGTATATTATGTATATTAAAAATATTTATTGTTATTAAGAAATATTGTTGAAGAGATAAATAAATATTGTTGAAATAATACAACAAAAAAGGAATGTGGGTGCCAGAGAGAAATATTTAATAAAAATATTTACTTAATACACAAGGAGAGTTTCACCACCAAAGTCAGTACAAGCAATATTTTCAGTGAATAACTCGACATTTTCAATCAAAATTATTTTTATGCACATTTACGTATTTATTATATAAATATTTTCCTATTTGTTTGATTTCATCAATATTAAGTCAGTTCGTATTGAGAGATCTCGTATTGATGAACTTCGACATTTAAATAATTGAAAAAAGAACACAATTTACAAAAGTAAACAATAGAAAACATTTAAAAAAAAAGAAAAAGAAATATATAGAAATAAAGAGACTCACAGTTACCCACGGCACCAGGAGACACTGCTGTTCTCTTCTAAAAACATTTGTTACAACCCAAAACACTCACCACATTGGAATTATACCAAAAACGACCCAACTGCGGATGATTGCAATGCTGCAACTCTCGAACAGCCTCTTCCTTCGTTCCACCTACCATTTGAAATTTCATTGAAATGGAACAGCAGTGAAGAGAAAAACTTCATTGACAAAGACACAGCTCACGGCAAACATTTTTCAAATGTTACAGGTTGAAAAATTATTTTCTATGAAGTCATCCAGCAACATGCAAGAGCTTTATTCCGTAAATATCCACAATAACATGTAGCAACGATATTCTGGGAATATTTCGATGAAACATTATTAAGGGACATGCCCAAATAATGGAATTGTCAGTTCACACTTGCAATATATATCTTGCAGAGAACTCCATGTAACTGTCTTTAGCCCCGTAAGCCATGTGTTACTCCATATTTTTGGAGAATACAAATTTATTATTCTTTAACAAGAATAGTATTGACTGTGGCTTCGAAGTTACGGTCAATACTATTCTTAAAGAATAATAAATATGTATGAGTGTAACTATATATATACATATGTATGTATGTATGTATGTATATTTTTTTAACAGCAGGACTTGAAGCAGATAAATTATAAGAAGCAACTTGTAAAATGTTGCGTTAAAAAATCTCTTGGTTGGGAAAAACGAACCCACATCTTCCGTGAACATGACAGACATTCTACCATTATGCCAATACAGCCCAACGCATTGAATTTCTTCCATTCACTTTGATCTTACCAGTTAGAATTGTAGAGTGTTTACATCATAAGAATTTAGAAACTTCGATAGAATGTGAAATAATTTTTTTTTTTTTTTTTAACAGTGGGACTCGAAGGAGATAATAGAATATAGCTTTACTTCGAGTTCCAACTCGGAAAACGATTATTTTCATATTTCTCGAAGATTCTAAATTCTTATGACGTAAATAATGTGTGTGTGTGTGTGTGTGTGTGCGTGCGCATACAAACATATATACACACACACACATATTAATGATTTTATCAAGTGGAGAGCGTGAAATAAAAACTTTATAGGTAACATTTTTTACTAAATATATAATTATGTCAAAGGGTGCGGGTTGACCACACCAACACGCTAGAAATAGATGCCAAATGGCTCTAAAAACCACTTATATATATATATATATACATAGTTATTTATGCTGATCTGACTAAAGCAACCACTCACACAAACACACACACACTTTATCTTTCTCGGAACATACACAAAATACAAGTTTCGTGTGTTTATACCGTTTCATAAAAATGCTAGATCCAAATCGTGCCCCCAGCAGCTGCGTCTCAACAATCGATCCATTATTCATTGAGAGATTTCCAAAGTCTCTACAATGTAATCACCCTTAACAAGCTGTTATTATCATTTTGCTAGAAAGAGTTTCACAACCAGTTTTAAATATACGGTGTAATGGATGCTTTTTTTGTATTTCTTTTCCAGATCTTTTGTACAATTTGTGTCTAGCTTGAAAACAGTTGAAACATTGTCCCTTCCGAGTCCTCTAAATGTTTGGTATATTGCTGACTGTTCGATAGTCAGAAAGTCTCCGACATCACCGTAAAGAAACAAAATGTAATCAAAATTTCCAGAAAGACAATCAGGCAACTGACATAGAAAAGGTAATAATCTAAAAGATCGCAAAGTTGGCGCCTGGTCTCGACTCCATCGGTGATTCTGGGTTTGTCATTGAGGTAAGACTCATGGACTCCGGCTATTACTTCTGGAGCGTCAGATTTCCACGTGTTTTTAAGCAGAGGTAAAAATAGACTTCGGGTCATGTTAACAAATGAAACCAAAGTTGCTCGCTTGTTTCTCTCGTTGTTGCAAGAGTGAATTCGCTGCAAGAAACTGCCCAAACCGTATGGGAAAGTAAACGGGTTTCTGTGGCAGTGTCTGACCCGAGTGATGAAACAGGAGAGCATGAAAGTCAAAATGCATTGTATCACATAAAGGATGACAAAGACGGCCAGGATTGAAACCTGGCCGGCACTGTGCGGTAGTATACTGCTGAAACTGTTCATGAAAACAGCGAAAGAAAGAATCAGAACATTGGAGAAGGATATTTTTTCGCCAGTGTCAACTGGTATCAAAAAGACGAGTGTTGTACAGAAATACATGAGAAGCAATGGCGATATAACAACGAGCATGTAATAAAGATAATTACGTTGGATGGTGAAGAAGAAATAGATTTTACTGGCGCAATTTTCGGTGGAGACTTTTTCGTTCATTTTCGCTTCAACCTTCAACAAATGCCAACCATCATGAATGCTAAAGTGAGACATGTTGTATGCGTTGTCAGGGTGCACGTTGATGCACACCCGGTTTTCTATGTCGGCCAGGGTGGAGAAGACGATTTCACAGACTTGGGTATCGAACGGAAAGTGAGAGACTTTGATGCGACAATGGGTCGTGTAGACGTCCGTGCTTTTCATGTAGACATCTCCGGTGTAGTCGATTCGTAACGGCTGGGATGCCATCGTGTAAGCATTAACGGCGTTGATGACCATCAGCGGCGGCGTCCATACGGAAGTAGATTTCAGAACAAGATATTCAATTCCATCGTGTTTTGAAGGATTCCACGTCAAAATTTCGTCCGTCCATTGCTGGAAAATCGAACCTTTTAAAGTGAAGATTTCATTTTTTTCGTCTATACTGACGATATAGTCGAGATAAAAAGTCACAAACAATTGAACATCATCCGATGAATTATAGAGGGGTTTGATCTCACTGTCATAGTCCTTCATTAGTTCTTTCTTTAATCGGCCCTCCGGGGGCAACTTGCTTTCTGAACAGAGAGTAGACTGTATCGACACTATTAATGCCAGCAATAGAAACGATAATGTTGGTGAGGGCGGAAACAGCGACGTTCGATCGGTCATAATTGATAGGAACGGAGTCAGTTGGAAACGAATTTGTGTAAGAATGAAAAATATATTGAAAGAGATGAAGATGGACGAGCGACAGGATGCTGGAGAAGTTTGAAAAGTGAGACATGGAAGTGTTGAAAGTATCGATAAATAGCAATAAATATATAAGAGCTTCGTGCAGGAGCTTTTTTGATTGGATAAGAAAGAAAGAAAGAAAGAAAGAAAGAAAGAAAGAAAGAAGCGTAGATACGTAAACAAAAAATATAAAAAGCAAGTATATGAAATAATTATCTAAAGATTAAAAAATCTCGTGATAAGGGTGGTGTAAGGGTGGGCGATAGAGAAAGAAAGAAAAAGAGATTGAGAGAGGGAGGAGAAAGAAATACAGAGGTAGGTAAGTGGGAGGTAGAGAGACAGACAGACAGACAGAACGGGGTGGATATTAATGGAGAATAAAGAAGTGTATTTCTATTGATTTACGAGGGACAATAATGGTGTTTTGTTAATAATAGTGTTTCTTGTTTTGTTGTCAAACAATAAGTTGTAGCTTCTCTCGCTCCTCTTTAGATCCGTTTAATCAACTTAATGCAAACACTTGATAACAAGAAAACTAATAGAAGAATTGTCATAAAGGCGGTGGCCGCAACACGGCGGTATCGGAGGACTGGTGGTGGTGGTGGCGGTGGTGGTGGTGGGACTGGTGGTAGTGGTGGTGGTGGTGGTGGTGGGACTAGTGGTGGTGGTGGTGGTGGGACTAGTGGTGGTGGTGGTGGTGGTTTTAGACGTGACGTGATTATGAGGAGCATTATTGTCATCTTCCTCTTTCTAATCATCCCCACCATCATCCCCACCATCATCATTATCATCTCCATCGTCGTCATCATCATCAATGTGGTCGCCGTCGTCGTCTCAACATCATCGACATTGTCACAAAGGTGGATTCAAAATGAAACCTGAGAGTAGAAATGGGAAGTTATAGTGTTCATGCCTTTCCACTCGGCATTAATGACAGGAGTAAAGTAAACTGGCGTCAGTTGTGTATATGTATGTATGTATGTATGTATGTATGTATGTATGTATGTACACATGTCTAGTACGACTTTAAACAACATCCGGTTGTGGGGAACCTGGTTCGAGAGTTCCACTGATTTGTGGAACATCAAATCACTTCATCGCCACTATTTTTCCCAAGAGAAATGGCACAGTTGAAAACCAAGTTCCAACAGTAAACAATGACGCCGTTGATTCCCCCAGTCCCCACCCCGCCCCAACACCTATCTTGGAACTATCCCTGTTAGAAGTGACGAAAGCCATACGGTTGCAGACATCCCGGGAGATACCAGGTTCTGAAACAGGGAAGGAGGAGCAGCGTACAGACCGAAGGCCAAGAGGCCCGCTAGTACACACACACACACGTATGTATGTATGTATGTATGTATGTATGTATGTATGTATGTGGCGACTATGACGACGATGGTGGCGCAGGTGGCACTGGTGTTGCATATGACAACAACAACAACAGCAATTCTGTTATTAACAATGCAAGTATTTTTTACCCATTTTTTTTTTTTTTATGTTTCTTTCCAGATTTATTTAGATTAATTTTCAAACGAAACATTGTTTTGTTTCCTTCTCTCAACACGCAACTCTACAACATCCGGCACACACACATCAGGCACACACCACAACGCCAACGACAGCCAACGACAACAGCACAACACTGTCACGCACACAAGACCGCCACCACCACAAAATACACGTTCATAATAACTCATCATCATCATCATCATCATCATCATCATCCATGTGACTCTAAAACGCAACCTTCAAACAAGTCCAAGCAAATTAGTCTCCAGTTGATATTCAATGCATTCACTTCACATTTCTCACAACTTTTTTATAAGCATTATATGCATGTTTGTATATGTATCTATGTACATGTGTATGTGCACATATATATATACACAGTGTGTGTGTGTGTCTACATGTATGTACATACACACATGGGCAGTCAGTTAGACAGAAGACAAACAGAGACTAAATGGAAAAAACAACAAAAGTCCTGCGGATGTTCACCATTAATATTATTAGGGTGATGTTCAAAGAAAAAGTGATATAGAATAAAAGTGTAACGTTTCGGACATAGTCTTTCATCGTATACTAGGGGAAAGTCCAAGGAGAGACAAGGAAGAGAGGAAGGAAATAAGAAACCCAGTCAAAAACGTGGTTTAATTTCACGTGCTCCCCCTCTGACTGACCGAAAGCGTGAAAGGTAATGGATATCTGCAGATTGTGACAAAAACATCTGCCACACTAGCTTTATAAAGATACCATTATCACCCGCCTAAAATATGGTAAACTATTGGTTTGGTGCTAGTGAAGTTACACAGCTGGTAACAGTATCTCTGTGTAGCTAATGTAGGGGTGTTTTGCAGCAAACTGTATGTGTATATGTATATATGCATGTTTGTGTACATACATACATATCTACAACAAATTAATAAGAATGAACAGCGGTTCAATCCGTGTGACATATGTTTCAGTAGCACAGTATCTTATTGTCTATAGGTTTATTACATCACACGTCTTCAGACACCTTGAACTGCCGAGGTAAAGAGATCGATCGCAATCGATCTCTGCTACCACGACAGTTTAGTTGCATAAAGGCATGGCAGGCATTTCATATTCTGTATTATACGCATAATCGACAAACTAGCATGCTGCTGAAACATATGTTGCACGCACTGAACTGGTGCCGTCCATTCTTATAATCTTATTTTCAATATTTACTGCATGCTATATGTAATTAATGTTACTACTCAGACTGGAATTCTGAAGGACCTGCTGTCTTTTCAGAATTGTTCCAAATGTTGCAGAGGTAAAATGGAATAATGCTAATTGATTGGTAAACTAATTCACTTATTAATATTCCCTCAGATTATCCTATTAACCAATCACATGATGGAATCCACTGAGCTAGAGACCATCACCGAGATAATCCTAACGCACTGATACCGATGTGTGTGTGTGTGTGTGTGTGTGTGTGTGTGTGTGTGTGTGTGTGTGTGTGTGTGTGTGTGTGTGTGTGTGTGTGTGTGTGTGTGTGTGTGTGTGTGTGTGTGTGTGTGTGTGTGTGTGTGTGTATATATATATATATATATATATATATATATATATATATATATATATATATATATGTGTGTATATATCTATATCTTGTTTTTTATCCTGCCTTTCTGAAATGTTTCAAAGAAATATTGCATTACTTCTGTTTACTTCTTGTTATGGTTCCTTTTTCTCTCAATTAAAAATTTGTTTCAACAATGGCAGCCCCAAAGATTTACTATTTTTTATGGCTGTGTGGAGTGGAATGAACGCGAAATCACGTGGTTAGGAAGTCCCGGTTCTTCTAAGGCGGGTTTCTAGGCTGGGTTCCAAAGATACCAGGGCAAATAATGGGATAGACTATAGGGAATTTGTGACAAAGCTAACAGAGTGAATACGTGATACGAGACGGAAAAATATGAAGGGGTGATGTTTGTAGAGGGGATGCTGTAAGGAGGGGTTAACCAGCGAATTTAGGAAGGCTCTGAAGGACACCAAACTCAACCCCTCTGGAAAACCAGAGGGGTCCATTAGATCTCAATTATGTAAGACATACCCCTTTGACAAAACCACATGTACTGATAGGGACTGAGTGGGATGTACCTTTAAACTCAGTATTAATTGTAAGACCAGAACTGTGGGGTGCATGGAGGGGGATTGTAAGAACCGGAATACAACATAGTTTTGGGGAGACGTCTGGGAGTTTCGCGGAGAGACTAAATGGACGTTGTCAGAAATGAGAAGAAACAGTCGTCTATGTTCTATCAGCATTTTAGAGATGGACATGGTGGCATGCTGGGGCGAATTAACATCGACAGTATGAGAGCTAAACATTCATGAGAGCTGTCAGATAGATAAATATGTGAAATTGTTCTTATGAATGAGACATTACCGATGCTTAATAGAAAATATACAGTCAATTACATCAACCCCAGGACATAACAGGTACTTTATTGGCCCCCAAATGGATGATAATCAAAAATGACCTCTGTGGAATTTAAAGAACTGGTAGAAATAGTGCTAAGCATTTTGTCTGACACAATCTTTCACCACAATAATAATAATAATAATAATAATGATGATGGTTTCAAATTTTGCCACAAAGGCAGCAGCTTTGAGGGAAGAGATGCGTCGATTACATCAACCCCCAGTATTCAACTGGTACTTATTTTATTGACCCCAAAAGGATGAAAGGCAAAGTTAACCCTGGCAGAATTTGAACTCAGAATGTAAAGACCGATGAAATGCAGCGAAGCAATTTCATCCAGCTTTTGCTAACAATCTGACCGATTCACAAACTTTCACCATCATGGTAGGAATAGTAAAAAAAAAAATAATAATAATAAATTAAACAAATGAAAAAAACATTAAATTTTGCAAGCTTCATTTTTTTTTTTCTTTATTTTCAATTCACTTTATTAATTTAAATGACAAAAAAATGGTTCTAGAAAGGAAAGGTTAGGGTATAGAGGTGGGATAGGGTAGGGGGGAGACAGAGGCCATCCAATGGGAAAAGATGAGTGAGAGAAACAAAAGAGACTGGGAAGAAGAAGAAGAAGAAGAAGAAGAAGAATGAAGAAGAAAGAGAGAGACGAGAGAGAGAGAGAGTCAGAAATAAGAATTTGAGAAATTACAACACAATCAACGTGTGTGTGTGTGTGTGTGTATGTGTATGTGTGTGTGTGTGACCTTAAAAGAAAGTATGGATGTATGTAGTTATACAGACACACTGAAAGTCCATTGCAGAAATGCACGTCAAGTTTACTGACCAAGTGAACAGTTAACAACTGATCAATTACACCAAACACACACACACACATTACAGACTTTTTGTTTTTTAACATATTCAAATAAAGAAAATTTTTAATATAAATAAAATAAAATAAAAAAACTCGTCTGAAATTTTTAGAAAATGGTAAATAAATTAAAAAAATAAAAGAAAAACCTTTACAACCAAGCAACAAAGTGAACAAGCATTGCACAAACAAATGCAGACACATACATGCAGAGTAACATAGCAGTGCAGAGGGATTCTTTTGGTGGTAAGGTAACATCACCATGACAACTTGTTAATTTGAAGTAGGAACAGGGTTGAGAAGCAAAGGATCAGAACATATCTATATATATATATATAGACAGACACACACACACACAATGAGCTTCGCCATCTACCAAATCCACTCAAGACTTTGGTCAGCCTGAGGCTATACCAGAAGACACTTGCCCAAGGTACCATGCAGTGGGAGTGAACCCAGAAATGTGTAGTTGGGAAGCAATCTTCTTACCCACACAGCCACGCATGTATGTGTGTGTGTATGTATGTGTATATATATATATATATATATATATATATATATATATATATATATATATATATATATATATATATATAGCAGATATATTATTGTATTATAGACACATCACCACCACAAGACAAGCTACAAAAAAATTGGTAACTAAAATCAATTCAGTTCCGGTACTAAAGTTGGAACTGATTGTTTGATTCCCAAGACTTTTGCCAACTTGGAACATTTTTCAATCCCAACCCCACTGTCAAAAGCAAAAATTTCAAATAAATCTGTTTTCTAAGAATTAAATTCCTTTTTATTTTTCCTTCCTATTATCATGTGTTTCAGTTTATTTTGTTTGCTAAGAGGAAACAGGGATGTCTACAATTTTGGCTGCCATAGCAGAAATCAGTAATACTTAGTGAAAGCAACAGTTGCTTAGGGGAGAGAGAGAGAGAGAGAGAGAGAGTGTGTGTGTGTGTGTCATCTACAACATCCATAATTCTTTTCCCATCCTATGCAATCATAAAAATATGTTTTAAGTTTTATTTCAATAAATTTCTTTAAAGAATATTCAGCTGAGGATTGCATTCCCAGCATGAAACTTACTTTAACTATTCTAGCTTTATATACACTCACATAATATTCTGTTTATAAAACATCTGTGCATATATATATATATATATATATATGAAACTCACTCGGATTTTTTATTGAGCACTACATATGAATGTCGACTGCTTCAACTTTCAATTTATACACACAAAAAAATTTTCTTGCTCCAATATGGCCACAATCCAATGATTAAAACGTGTATGTGTGTGTGTGTGGTTTTTGCTCTCTATTGATTGATATATTTCTTTTCTGCTCAAATTCCGAAAACAGTTTCCCCACGTGGCCACCACCCCGCCCAAAATAATCGTAGTAACAATAGAATAGTCAACTAACTCAAGTCAGTATTTGGTAAGTATTTTATTGAATTTTCCAAGATGCAAAACAAACTCTGGCAAATAAATAAATAGGGCAATTCTCCTCCATAACAACGAAATACTTTGTACTTTCAAACACCGCATTGCACCCTGCCTTGTGTGAATGAGATACTTAGTCTATCTGGTACACACACACACACTCTTTGAGAATGGTACTCCTCATGTCTTACCCCACAAGTGTATTGTTACATACCTGCATAAACTGAGGTTGAAACTTAAAACAGTTTTATAAGAAGCTGCAAAACAGCAAATCTGCAATTAGAATACATTTTAAACATGCAGTGTTTGAAAAACTATCTCTATGGAGAAAGAGAGGGAGATAGAGAGACAGAGACAGAGAGAGAGAGAGAGACAGAGAGAGAGAGAGAGTTATAAAGGAAGAGAGATGCCTATCTTGATTATGTTAATAAGCTTTGGACACAGTTGATTCACCAAAATCCCAGATAGTCTCTTTCCTGTCCATCATCGTTGGCAAAGTAATCAGTAAACTTATCCAACATGAATACAAGACATTCAATGAATAAATAGAAAAAAACACATCAACATCATCATCATTTAACATCCGCTTTTTCATTCTGGCATGGGTTGGATGGCATGACAAGAACAGACGAGCCAGAGGATTCTGCCAGCTGCTATGGAGGCTTTGGCATGGTTTCTACAGCCGGATGCCCTTCCTAACACCAACCA
>NC_142951.1:539379-679379 GCF_046866305.1 Octopus bimaculoides
CCACTACACTCTCTGAGTGGTTGGCGTTAGGAAGGGCATCCAGCTGTAGAAACTCTGCCAAATCAGACTGGAGCCTGGTGTTGCCATCCGGTTTCACCAGTCCTCAGTCAAATCGTCCAACCATGCTAGCATGGAAAGCGGACGTTAAACGATGATGATGATGATGATGATGATGATGATATATATATATACATACATAATATATATATATATATATACATACATAATATATATATATATACATACATAATATATATATATATACATACATAATATATATATATATATATATATATATATATATACATACATAATATATATATATATATATATATATTGACTATACATACATAATATATATATATATATATATATATATATATACATACATAAATATATATATATATATATATACATACATAATATATATATATATATATATATATATATATACATACATAATATATATATATATACATACATAATATATATATATATACATACATAATATATATATATATACATACATAATATATATATATATACATACATAATATATATATATATACATACATAATATATATATATATACATACATAATATATATATATATACATACATAATATATATATATATATATATATACATACATAATATATATATATATATATATACATACATAATATATATATATATATACATACATAATATATATATATATATACATACATAATATATATATATATACATACATAATATATATATATATATATATATACATACATAATATATATATATATATATATACATACATAATATATATATATATATATATACATACATAATATATATATATATATACATACATAATATATATATATATATATACATACATAATATATATATATATATATATACATACATAATATATATATATATATATACATACATAATATATATATATATATATATATATATATACATACATAATATATATGTATATATATACATACATAATATATATATATATATATATATATATATACATACATAATATATATGTATATATATATACATACATAATATATATATATACATACATAATATATATATATATATATATATATACATACATAATATATATATACGTACATACATAATATATATATATATATATATACGTACATACATAATATATATATATATATATATATACACATACATAATATTTATATATATATACACATACATTATATATATATATATATATATATATATATATATATATATATATATATATATACATACATACATTATATATATATATACATACAAGACACTATCCCTGCAAGCCCTGAAATAATGTAATAATAATAATGATCCTTTTAGAGTCAAGCATTTAAAAAAAAAAAATTTAATTTAGGGGAACTAATTAAAACCATTTTGAACTTATGAAATTTCCTATTCTTATAAGCTATATAGGGTTAAGATCCATATTAAGAAAGTGGTGTGAAAAAAATATCTTTCATGGAGTAAAGTTGAAATCTTATTTATCACAAGAAGATTATATGTTAAGGTGAGAGATCAGAAATATATGTTATAAAGGTTCAATTTCCAATTTAAAATATGTGCTAATTAATAGCCCTAGATGACCATGGTAGAAGTTAAAATACTATATTTTGATAATTTTAACTACTTTTTAAAAAATTTAAAAGTGCGAGTAGAGCTGTGTGCACACGATACCCTAAGGTCTAATCTATTATTGATTAGATTAGGATTATTTCTAAGTTTAAAAATTTCATATATTTCCATAGAACATAATTCACATCCATATCTACTATTTCTATAAGGTTGAGCTCTTCTTATAATTTCCCATTTAAGGCTAAAATTAATACCATTATCTTTTAACTCCCAAATTTTACTTGCTAATGTCGTACTATTTGCCTTATGTCTTAGTCTAAAAGAAGACTTATGGTTATATATTCTCTGTTTCACATTAACACTACATCCTATGTTGATAGCACCACTAGGTGCAACTTCAGAAATAAGTCCCATTGTCCGTTATTAGGAAATTGTTGCACCCGTAACGTAGTGTACAGATGCATTATAAGTACAATAACCGAGAATTATATTTACATAGGATGTAGTATTAATGTGAAACAGAGAATATATAACCATAAGTCTTCTTTTAGACTAAGACATAAGGCAAATAGTACGACGTTAAAAGATAATGGTATTAATTTTAGCCTTAAATGGGAAATTTCTGCTTTTGGCAAAATCATATTTGGCGAAATTTTCTGCTAGAAATAGCAGCTAAATCACAGTTTTTGGCAAAATCATATTTGGTGAAATTTCTGCTTTTGACAAAATCATATTTGGGGAAATTTCTGCTAGAAATAGCAGCTAAATCACTGTTTTTGACAAAATATTTGGGGAAATTTCTGCTAGAAATAGCAGCTAAATCATCGTTTTTGGCAAAATCATATTTGGGAAAATTTCTGCTTTTGGCAAAATCATATTTGGCGAAATTTCTGCCAGAAATAGCAGCTAAATCACCGTTTTTGGCAAAATCATAGTTGGAGAAATTCCTGCCTTTGACAAAATCATATTTGGCGAAATTTCTGCTAGAATAGCAGCTAAATCACCGTTTTTGGCAAAATCATATTTGGGGAAATTTCTGCTAGAAATAGCAGCTAAATCACCGTTTTTGGCAAAATCATATTTGGGGAAATTTCTGCTTTTGACAAAATCATATTTAGGGAAATTTCTGCTTTTGACAAAATCATATTTGGGGAATTTTCTGCTAGAAATGGCAGCTAAATGACCGTTTTTGGCAAAATATTTGGGGAAATTTCTGCTAGAAATAGCAGCTAAATGACCGTTTTTGGCAAAATATTTGGGGAAATTTCTGCTAGAAATAGCAGCTAAATCACCGTTTTTGGCAAAATCATATTTGGAGAAATTTCTGCTTTTGGCAAAATCATATTTGGCGAAATTTCTGCTAGAAATAGCAGCTAAATCGCCGTTTTTGGCAAAATCATATTTGGAGAAATTTCTGCTTTTGGCGAAATTTCTGCTAGAAATAGCAGCTAAATCACCGTTTTTGGCAAAATCATATTTGGGGAAATTTCTGCTAGAAATAGCAGCTAAATGACCGTTTTTGGCAAAATATTTGGGGAAATTTCTGCTAGAAAGAGCAGCTAAATCACCGTTTTTGGCGAAATTTCTGCTAGAAATAGCAGCTAAATCACCGTGTTTGGCAAAATATTTGGGGAAATTTCTGCTTTTGGCAAAATCATATTTGGCGAAATTTCTGCTAGAAAGAGCAGCTAAATCACCGTTTTTGGCGAAATTTCTGCTAGAAATAGCAGCTAAATCACCGTTTTTGGCGAAATTTCTGCTAGAAATAGCAGCTAAATCACCGTTTTTTGGCGAAATTTCTGCTAGAAATAGCAGCTAAATCACCGTTTTTTGGCGAAATTTCTGCTAGAAATAGCAGCTAAATCACCGTTTTTGGCAAAATCATATTTGTAGAAATTTCTGCTTTTGTCAAAATCATATTTGGCGAAATTTCTGCTAGAAATAGCAGCTAAATCACCGTGTTTGACAAAATCATATTTGGTGAAATTTCTGCTTTTGAGAAAATCACATTTGGCGAAATTTCTGCTAGAAATAGCAGCTAAATCACCGTTTTTGGCAAAATATTTGGGGAAATTTCTGCTTTTGGCAAAATCATATTTGGCGAAATTTCTGCTAGAAATAGCAGCTAAATCACCGTGTTTGGCAAAATCATATTTGGTGAAATTTCTGCTTTAGACAAAATCATATTTGGGGAAATTTCTGCTAGAAATAGCAGCTAAATGACCGTTTTTGACAAAATATTTGGGGAAATTTCTGCTTTTGGCAAAATCATATTTGGCGAAATTTCTGCTAGAAATAGCAGCTAAATCACCGTCGTTTTTGGCGAAATTTCTGCTAGAAATAGCAACTAAATGACCGTTTTTGGCAAAATATTTGGGGAAATTTCTGCTTTTGGCAAAATCATATTTGGCGAAATTTCTGCTAGAAGTAGCAGCTAAATCACCGTTTTTGGCAAAATCATATTTGGTGAAATTTCTGCTTTTGACAAAATCATACTTGGGGAAATTTCTGCTAGAAATAGAAGCTAAATCACCGTTTTTGGCGAAATTTCTGCTAGAAATAGCAGCTAAATCACCGTTTTTGGCAAAATCATATTTGTAGAAATTTCTGCTTTTGTCAAAATCATATTTGGGGCAATTTCTGCTAGAAATAGCAGCTAAATCACCGTTTTTTGGCAAAATCATAGTTGGAGAAGTTCCTGCCTTTGACAAAATCATATTTGGCGAAATTTCTGCTAGAAATAGAAGCTAAATGACCGTTTTTGGCAAAATTGGTGAAATTTCTGCTTTTGGCAAAATCATGTTTTAGCTTTTTCTGCAGGAAGTTAAAAAATGTCTTTGCCTAAAACACTACATGAACCCTAAAAGAATTTTGCTCCTGAAAAATGGAACTCATGGAGCTGAAAAATGTGGGAGTTAAGGCCCCTATTGGTGATGGGTGTATTAATGTCAACCAGAGAAGTTTAATTGTTGGGAATCTTTTTCACTTGTGTGTAATATGTATTGTTTGAATTTCTTTGAAATAGGAAATATATGTATGTTCACTGGGTTTGTAAAAGAGAGCAAAGCTACAGGAAAGCAAAAGACGAATGATCACGATAATCAGTCAGCTACCGTAGCCTAGTCGTTACCATTCCCCAATGTAGGATTCCTCACCATACAGGTGACAGGCACAGCTTTAAGATGCATTATGGATCTATAGCAATTGGAAGGGCATGACCCAATTGAAACAACAATGTGTGACGTTTGTAGTAAAGGGAAATGAAAGTGTCGCCTCTGGAGTTTGCAAATGACCACTCTACCGATAGGTAACTGGGCAGAAAATATTTACAATCAATAAATGTCTTAGAACAACCAGTCATTCATATGGGAAGGCCTTGAAATCAATGTTACCAACTGGGGACTATATGTGTCGCAGTGATAATAAAAAGACTCAAAGGAGGTCTGCAACGAAATAATTTTACTCAACACTTTGCAAGTGAATCAGTGGAGGCAAAGATGAGTCTCATTTACTTGACAATTTATGCACCACATTGCAGAAATCACAATGTAAGTATATCTGAAAGGATAGTCTTACACTGTTGTACCGTTGAATTACAAATAATGCTCATCTGTTATGTTCAGGTGACCCTATAGCTACCAATGGTATAACTATATTCGTCTTTGCTTAGGAAAAATGACTAAATTGTGGGTGTGAAGTCCCCATGAAGGGGTCTTTGTAACTTCTAAGAAGAAAAAAATTTTAGAAATATTACTTTATTTGTGTGTAATATGTATGGTTAAAATTTCATCAACATCAAAAATATATGAATTTTCATGGGGGTTATGGCCCTTATGCATAGAATATAATTTCCAAATTTCTTAAAGATCCATTCAATACTTTTGACGTAGTTTTGGATAAGAAAATAAATGACTAATGTGTATGTTTGTGTGCATATATGTGTGTGTGTCTATGGGTGTATATATGTATAGATATCTGTATGCATTTATATGTGTACATATTAGATGTACACCTATATATATACATCTACACATATGTATACATATACATGTATGCATATAGATCTATATCTATATATATATCTATACATATACGTGTACATATACATGTATATGTGTACATATACATCTCTCTCTCTCTCTCTCTTTATATATATATATATATATATATACACACACACACACACCATTAAAGTGAAAGTATCTGTCATTACAGTATCGAAATGTGATTGTTTCAGTTAGTGGAATAGTTTCATTTTTAAAGTGAAAGTATTTGACATGAGTGTTTTTGTTTCACTTTTGACATGTAATACTTAAATAGTGGAGGAGATATTATGTTGCCGTGGGCTCGAACTCTGCAAGAAGTTAAAAAATTTTTTTGACTAAAACACAACTGGAACCCTAAGTAAGGCATGTGTAAAATTTGAATGAAATTGGTTGCGTAGTTCTCGAGTTTTAGGGATTCACACACACACACACATTCTCATTTATATATATATATATATATTAACATGGCAAGACAAAGAAAAACCCTGGAATTAACTTCTTTTTTTTTTCCTGTACAGGGTGGTAGCATTAAGCAGTGATGTGTATAAATACAACCTTGTTACCAGTTTGAATATGCTTGAGACAGATTTGAGCCCATAAGGAAGCCATTCAGTAAGAACCCATACAAATATACAGTGAATGGTTTTTCTTCTGGGTTCGAATATGCCTTGAGCATATTTGAATTGGTAACAAGTTTGTATTTATTCACATCTTTCTGTTTGTGGAATTGTGGGAAGAACCTTCCAGTGGCCTTTTGAGTTGAATCCTAACTTGTATCACGTAACCAAGAAAGACCAGTGATATCCATTGATTAGTTGTACAAAGTGTACGAGGACGGAAACCATTCCAATAACAGCTGTTTCAGTAACAAAAAGAAAACAAAAAATCTATAGCAACAAGCTAAAATCATTGAGAAGAAAAAGGGGGGAAAAAAAGTCCTGCTTGACAAGCAAGTAGTATAAATACAGAATGAATGAGAGTACTAAGAGCCCACTTGATTTTTATGAAATCATGGATCAGGTCTAATAGAATAACAAAAAAGGAAATGAGACATTGAATAAGATGAGATAGTCATGGTTTGGATACTTTTCATTGGAACTCTACATAAGGAGGGCTGATTGGAGGCTGAGCAATAACAATATAAAAAAGAAAATGATTACAAATCAAATTGGTGTCAAACCTAACGCCATCTCTCCATCCTAGGAGAGTCATGGGTGGGTAGAGTCCTCAGACACCTCCTTCATTGGGTCCTATCAGAAGCAGCCATCAATTAGACTTTCAGGCTGGATTGCCAAGCATAACCAACTGAGACTACAGATATTACTCAACTATATCACTCTTGGTCAACCCTTGCATCACTTGCTGGTCATTCAATCTGCTAAAATAGTAGCCAAATCACTAAAATATTCTGGACATTAGATAATATGGTCCTAGATAAACTGTGCTTGAAAAACAAAAAGGAAAGCATTTCAAATGTGACCATCCCATTTATCTTTGATCCTGCTCCATCAGGTTTAACCCTTTTAACCTGTCTACCCAAGACTGCTGGCATAGCAAGGGGGATCTGGAAACTGAAGTTCTTCAGTTGCAACCTTCCACGGCAAACAAGGAAGAGGTCAGCCAGCAAAACAAAAACTACATCAATCAATTGCTTTATGATGCTGGATGCACATTCCAAGAACTTTAAAATGCCATGGATGACAGAGTGGAATGCGAGGCGTGTAAGGAATGCCGAGAAATTCTTAAACCACTACATTAAAATTTCCTGTCAATTTTTGGTTCCTATCACCAGCTTCATAATGACAGTTCACTAAATTCTTTATTATTTTCAAAATTGGTTGAAATGTAGGCAGTGTATTTCAACTGAAATATGGTAATTTGGTTCTGTGGTAGAAACTTTCTGTTTTAAAGTGAACTAAATTAGAATTTCCCATTAAAATTTTATATTACTTGATGTTCTAAACATCATCTGAACCCTTTTGGTAGCAGCCTCTCTGAGGATGTTCTTGGTTTTATGAGACAAACTTCTTGGTTTAAGATTAACTAAATTAAAACATTCCATTAAAATTTTATGTTAATTTTATACCAAACACCAGCTCAGTGTTGACAAAATTATTTCTTTGAATTTTTCATTGATTTCAAATCTGATGGACGCAAAGGCTGTGTATTTTGACAAGGAATATGGTAACAGAAGGCATTAATCATTAACAAGCGCTCCAAACACCAAAGAATTGCTGCTAAACCAAGTGTCGAAGCCATGTCTTCTGATTGCCAGTTGTTGCTATTTTATTTCCTTGGGAAAGGCATGAATGTCACAACTTCTTTGCAGCTTTCCCTAGAGTCAATAAGGTTGATCACTCTAACATCAAGTCAAACAATTAACAATTTAATCCATTAAAAAAAATCAGATGTGAATGGATGTGGGGGGGGGGTTATGATGTGGCTACAAACAAAGGTGGATTGAGTCAGAGCAAAAGGTTACTGACGAGTGGAATCATCAGAGTATGGGCTGTTTGTTCCAGCTCATTGCATTCTGAGTTCAAATCTTGGCACAGTCAGTACTCTGCTTCCAGGACCAATAAAGTAATACATTATTGCCTCCCCCCCCCAGCCTTCTCTCTCTCAACACAACACATACTCACAATTGGTTGCACACTTCCTGATTGTTGCTGTTCAAATAAAAAGACACCTGTCCAGTCTCAAATCCAGGTGAAAGAAGAAGACTCAACTGAGGGCTACATCCCCTTCTCATAAAAGCTAGGGACCCCTCAAAGGAAACCTTTGCAGACAAGGTAGGCATGGATGGATTATTGTGCAATGCAATATATAGGACAGACAGGAAAGTAAGGAGTTTGCTTCCCAATTACATGGTTTTGGGTTCAGTTCTAGTGCATAACACCTTGGGCAAGTATCCTATAGCCCCAGAGCCAGTGAATGGATTTGGTAAATAGAAACTGAAAGAAGCCTGTTGTATATTTATATGTATCTGTGTCCTTGTCTTGACATCACATGATGGTTGTAAAGGAGTGTCATTCATTTTCAGTCTTTCATGTAAACCTGTCGAGCCATAGAGAAATATTATCTTACTTGGAAACAAGTGAGGGTTAGCAACAGGAAAGGCATCTGGCTGTAGGAGATCTACCCAAATGATTTTTGCCTTTGCAAACATAGTAAAGTAGACATTAAAATGATGATGATGAGAGCCACTAGGGTATCAGGGTACCATCCAACTATTTGTGATGTCCATGTTTTATCATTTCGATTGTACTGTGCCCTTTAGGTCAAAGACATTTAACTCAATGGCTCAACCCATTCCATGCAGAGGCATAATCAGTATGGCACTGTATCATTAATGTGTTTGTCATTTCACAGTATCTTCCATTGTTCTTATCTCGAGGCATTAAGCTAGCAGAATTAAAGCACAGGAAAATTGCTTTGCAATATTTGTTCCAACTCCTTATATTCCAAGTTCAAATCTTGCCAAGGTCAGTTTTGTCTTTCATCTTTTTGGGGTTGATAAAATAAAGTTCCAGATAGGAGAGCATCAGTTGATGGTGTCCATTGATGCCTTGCCCTCAAAATTGCAGGTCTTCTGCCTAAATTCTTCATCTGAAATTGTAATAAAATTCATGAAATTATAACAAAGCTTTTGTTATTTCATCCATCCAGGGTCAGTAACCAAGGGCAAACCCCACCACCACAGGTAAAGTCTACAGAGGATGAGGGAGACAAAATCACTGTTGTACTCAGGTGAGAATTTTATTATTCTGTTCCCTGGTAACTTCTGACTCCCATCTCTCATCTTTTAATGCATAGAATAAACCTGAACAGGACACTGTGCAATCTGCTTGACCTCACCAACTTGCTCTCTGTATTATTTACTGTATTTTCTGGTATTTAGGTTGAATTTTTCAGACTAAAATTTACAGCCAAAAAAGGTTGATTGACTTTGAAGGACCAAAAATTCCATGTGAAATGCTGCTGGATTTGGAAAGAGAGAAATGATTTTTGAATATTTACCTTATATAGTATGTCACTTTATATACAGTAGTTTGTAAATAAATATATAAATTGACTCTTAAATGAAGATAATAGTAAAGTGGTAGTAAAGCAAGACATTTTTATTAAAATTCAACTGTTAACAATGAGAAGAAATCATAAAAACTGTTATTTAAATTATTTTGATCAAAAATGGCAAGGGAGATGGTCTTGAAATTTTACTTAACATCAATTATTAAATATAAAATAGAGAAATTCACTTATATATAGAATTTATATAGAGTGAGACTGGTTGACACCAGTATGGGACAAATTCGTACATGTTTCAGTCTAATTAAATCTCATCAGTTAAGCAGATCCTAACAATAACTGACAAAAGTGACATCGGGCTTTTTCATGAATAAACACTGAAAGGAGATAAGTTAAAAGAGTGACTGGAGAATAAAAGCTCCATGGACACCAGCTGCAGGGAATGCATTTGATTACAAGTTTGTTCAATCAGGGATGACCTGGGGTCAGACAACAACAAAGTAAGCATATCTCCCCACACACACACACATACACACAGTTACACACATACAGAAGACAAACATTCTAGTAATTGCCTCTTCAACATCTCCATAATGTCCACAACACACACACACACACACACACACACACACACACATATATAGAAGTCAAAGAACAAAATGTGTTGATAACAGGTAGAGAGAGAGAGAGAGAGCCTTGTCACCAAAGAAGGCTGACCTGTTTCTTGGCTCTCCTGTAATCCCATATAATCCAACAAGTCTCCATGGGGGGATTAATATTATGGCTTTCCTCTTTTCCTGCTTTGTTTAAATATTCCCATTATTTCAAAATTGTTATCACCCATCTGCAATAAACAATAATCTAGTCTACTTCAGTTTAGTGGCATTTAAACCGTAGCGGAGGGACTCGGTTCATTGTACTTCCTCAGTGCCATGGGGATTGATCGGGGGAAACAACACTCATGCTGTTGAACACATTGCTCTCCAGCCAATATAAAAGTAAATTATGGCTTTCACGACCTTTTATTGATCGTTTCATAGCAATCGTAAAACATGTTGTTCTATGAAATTTATTTAAAACCTCTTGTTATTGTATTTCTGTTGAAATACTCTACCCTCGTTACAATTAATTTAAATAAAGAAACTTACTAAAATAACTTTTGTTATTATGATGCTTGTGTTTGGAACATAAAAATTAAGATAAAATTTTCATAAAAGATTTTAATTTAAATCCTTTCAACACAGGATGTTTGTGTCATAGAACCAAGAGGAATGGTCACGGGTGGATTGGGTGTGAAAAGGGTTAGCTTTAGTTTTCTGGATAGGGCATTGAATTAGTTAGAGTCATTAGAACATGGAAGAATAAAATACCTTCTGGCATTTGTTTTGGTTCTCTGAGCAGTGTTCAAATCTAGCCATGGTCACCTATGCTTTTGATTTTTTTTTTTTTTTGGTCTCAGGGTTGATAAAATAAAGTAACATTTTTGAGCAGCAGATTGACAGAATGAACTGCTTTGCTAATTCTCAGACAGTTTGCTTTGCATTTTCCTCAACTACGATTTTCAGAAGCTCAATAATGTGAGAGCCTAGTCATCCATAATGAGTGTATATAGTGCCATCTATAAATATGAGTGTATATATAGTGACAACGGTAATAATGGGTGTATATATAGTGACAATGGTAATAATGGGTGTATGTATTGTGACAACTGTAATAACTGGCTTCACTTCATTTATTTTTTTTGGCATTGTTTTGGTCATTGTTTCAATCTCAACAGGGTACGACCTCTGACACCCTCAGAAATCAGTCGCAAAGACAGTAACATCATCACATTTCAAGACAGCTGTTCTCTTTTGGTATGTACTTCATTCTAGAACAATAATCATTTAATACTTGTGTGTGTGAGAGAGAGAGAACAAGTAAGAGTGTGTGTGTGTGTGTGTGTGTGTTTGCCCTTTGTTTTGACATCATGCAAATGTGCATCACGCTCATACAAGCAGTGTTGTTTGTTTCCAGTCAAAAAAAAATGTTTGGCCCTGGGGGAATATGAGCTTGCTCGGTAAGAGGTGAGGGTCACCAGCAGGAAGAGCATCCGTCCATAGAAGATCAGACTCAGCAAATTCCATCTAACCTGTGGAAGAAGCATGGAAAAGTAGACATTAAAAACAATGACTATGCTATGACATCACAGATGTTGGTGTTGCTGTCAGCTTTATTAAACTAATCTAATTAACATATTCTCCTTCTACAGTTTCTAGCAAAGCTTATCCCAAATGTCATGGGCTTCCCTCTCAGTGTATTGCAGATTTATTTAAATGTTCTGATTTTGTGATTTACAAATCAAGGCCTAAACCAGCCACAGAGAAAATGTAGATTACTCTCTGACCCTCACTGGGTTGACGGTTTGGTGTTGGTTGAGCACAGGCCACATGGCCACAGCAGATGAGGAGGATGGGGACTGATGGTAACTCTGTTCAACAGGTCTCCTGAGAGGACCCGGGAATATACCAACAAATGGTGAATGCCCGCATACCTCACCTTCTTTCACCCTACAAAACAGAGCTGCAGTCAGTAGCCCTTGATATAGCCCTTCCAGCATAGGTTCAGAAAGTTAAAGGCCCTCTGATCACTAGACTACTACCCTGGACAAAATCCTGCAGCTTCACAGCGTTCAACCACTTACATACATTAAGTATGCCATATAAATAATGTTTATTTTTTATATTGCATTGTACAAAGCACTCTGTAAAGTGGTTGGTGTTAGGAAAGGCGTCCGACCATAGAAACCGTACCAGAACAGACAATGGAGCCTGGTGTGACCCTTGGCCTTACCAGTTCTTGTCAAACCATCCGAACCATGGCTAACAGAGGTTAAGTGATGAAAGCAGTTGCAGAGTAACTCTTGCCACTTTAGCTGCTTGGTTGACTAATAATGGCTCTGCTCATAACAAGAAGGGGGTCCCAGTTATCAGTGATGTTTGCTCTTGAAGTGTTCAAATATTGGAACTTGTTGAAACCGTTTCTACCCACCATTGCTGACAAACAAACAGGAAAAAGAAAGAAAAAGGAAAAAAGGAGAACAGTTTTATGCAAACAGACCTGATTGGTTGGTTGAGAGTGAAGTCATACCCCAGCTGATGATGTTGATTGTGATGGAGGACTTTGGGGTTGGGCAGTATATCTATCTATCTGTCTAGCTGTCTGTCTGTCTCTCTCTCTCTCTTTCTATGTCTGTCTGTCTGTCTCTCTCTTTCTCTCTCCACATACATTGTGTGAAGATAGAATAATATTTTAGAAAAATGTTCTGTGAAAGCAAATTCTTCATCATCATCATCATTGTTTCTAATTTAAGGCACAAAGCTTGTAAACTTGAGGGGAGGGGCATTTGTTGATACCATTGGCCTTAGTACTTGACAGGTATCTTATTGACCCAGGAGGGAAGAAATGTAAAGTTGACTTCTACAAGATTTGAACTCAGAACATATATTGCTAATTTGTCCAACTGCTTATCACCTTTTTTTCTTTTTTTTTTATAACAGTTTCTGATTTAGATCTGGAACAAACACCATGAGGCATTTTATCCAATGCTATAATGAGTGGAGGTGTGTGGCCTCGTGGTTAGGTGTTGCACTCACAATCACCAGCCTGGGCAGCATGTTGTGTTCTTAAGCAAGACACTTCATTTCACTTTGCTCTAGTACTGTGTGGGACCAGCATGCCAAAGAATAGACCCAACATTTTTCTCTGCATGTCATAAAATCTGATCAAAAGACATTGAGGTAGGATTTGCCCTTTGACTTTGCAAAACCCTCACCAGCAACGACAACCTAAAAAGCAGAGCCAGGGGTTGGAGGATTGTTTGCCTGAATGGGGCAGAGGGGTGTCATCTGGCAGGAGTAGAGTAGGGAGTCACCAACAAATGGTGGATGCAACATGCTGTTACAGTGCATGCTCCCTTACTACTACTATAACGATTCTGTTAATCCACCATCTTTAATAAAATGATAATAAAGCTCACAATGTACAGTGTGCACCACCCTAGAAGACCAAGAAGGGAAGGATGCTGAGAATTACTTAACACAGAAGACACTGTTAGTATTACAATACTGGGTTTGAAAAATCTATGGTGTACATGGGGAAGAAAGAATACTAACAGTGGCTAGAAATGTGTAAGTAATTACTGAAACAGTAGGAGAGTTTAAGAACAGAAGGAAGAACAACAGAACAAATGGCTGTGAAGGAATAACATGGCTGAAAAGGAGACAAAAGTATTGATCGTCTGTTGAGTGAATGCAGTAAGCTAGCACAAAAGGAGTGTATAAGAGCAGGCATCACTGTGTTGGTGAAAGAACCCTTGAAACCTGTGTCCTTATCATGGCTACAGTCCAAACACAGAAAGTGTGTGTGTGTGTGTGTTTGTATTTGCTGTTACAATACATGTAAATATTTTGCAGATTAACCAGGGTCACAACCAGAAGAAATTCTCATTTGATGCTGTCTTTAAGCCAGAAGCTGATCAGGAAGTAGTTTTTGAAGAGTCGGGAATACAAAAACTCATTCAAATGGCAGTAGAAGGGTAAAGTATCACTCGATGGCTTGTCCATTGTCGTTTCTAGATCGTGTGTGGCAGTGCTTTATTCAACTGGGTGGGGGTTACAGTTGAGAAGGAGGAGGTTTTCTGCTAAGAGATGAGGGGTGAAAGTATGAGGGACAGGTTTGTTGCTGTAGAGGTGCCACAAAGGTAATCACATTACAGAAGAGAGGATGGGGGGGGGGAACCAGGTTGATGCTGGAGAGAGAGAGAGAGAGAGAATGATAATGACGAGATGCCAGGGTGGAGTTTGAAGGTACAAGAAGGTGAATAGAGGTGAGCGAGGATGGAACTAATGGCAGTGTGGGTGGGTCGGATGTGCAAGAATGTATAGGGAGAGTGGGGAATGGTTAGAGTTGGTGTAGGGATGAAGGGAGAATATAAGGAAAGATAATGTTAGAATTCATAAGACTTTTTCAAGCTGCAGTGATTGTGATGGTCTTTGAGGACCAGTAAGTGAACCTTGAACCTAGGGTTCCAATTTACCATTCATTTTCTTCCATCTTTTATAGGTATTCCTGTTTGGTGCTAGCGTATGGACAAACAGGATCAGGTAAAACACACACAATGGTGGGATCATCAACACAGGTAGGTTGTTCTTTGTTTTTTGAGGATTTTTTTTTAACACCACACAAATTCTGAGAATTTCTCTTGAAGATAACAATTCCCATTGGATTTTTCCTAACATCACCATTATTGCCTTCACTTCTATTGTAAGAACCAACACCAGTTTCAGATAAAAAGCATAATAGAATGTCTAAAGAAGAAAAGTCATTATGGAATCAGATTGATTATTGGGTCAAGTGTGTGTGTGTGTATGTGTATATAAATATATATATATATATATATATATATATTTATATATATATATATATATATATATATATATATATATATATATATATATATATATATTTATATATATATATATATATATATATATATATATATATATATATATCGAGGCCTGAACAGTATATTTGTCATTAGCTTTTGAGTGGTGGTAGCTCGAGACTTCAAGCTTAAGTAGCGTGAGAACTGTATTTGTGTCGGGTGAAACAACAATAAATAAACCAACAGTCCAGCGAGGTAGGTCTGTCTCTGTTGTTTCACACCATAACTTGGCATAGCTTCAACTCTGGGAGCAAGAAAAGGAAAAAGGAGAAAAAAAATCTATAGAAAGAACATAAATAAAAGGTACCTACTTAGACAGCTGCTATAATAACCAAAGCAAAGGGGGGACACATACACACACACACATTTACTGTTTATTGTTTTATGTTTCTAAAATGGATGATTTGCACTTCTTGCTTTTTGCAGGCATTTCTAAAAACTGACGTATTTGGTGTTGTTCAAAGAGCAATTCATTATTTATTCTCAGTTTTTGAGCAGCAAGTTAATATCGAATACACAGTGAAGGCTTCCCATGCAGAAATTTACAATGAACAGGTATGACAAAATTGAAGCTGATACACATTTCATATTGGTTGAAGAAACTATGAGAGTCAGTTTTCTTGACAGGGTAACACACTATCCCACAATGCATTTGCAATGACTGCTCCAATATCAAAACTTGAGATATTTGATTGAACTGTGGAAGAAGAAGACATCCATTTGGCTTTAATCCCTTTTGTTATGATATTTCTATTGAAATAAAACTGCTTTTAATTTTGAAAGTAAAGAAAAATTCAATAAAATAACTTTGCCGTTATTAATCTAGAATTTGGAATATAAATTAACAGTGGTTGGTGTTAGGAAGGGTGTTCAGCCATAGAAAACCCTGCCAAATCAGACAAATGGAGCCTGGTGCAACCTTCCTGCTTGCCAGCCCTGGTCAAACTGCCCAACCCATGCCAGCATGGACAATGGACGTTAAATGATGATGATGATGATATTGATTGCTGGCATAGACACAGTATTTCATTTTGCAACCCTCATATACTACCAGCTACATTACAGCTTTACAAGTCAATATTGTGTCTCATCTTGTGTTAGCAGTGCAATATTCTCATTTACTGATAACACAAAGTGAAACTCAATATTGACTTGTAAACTTCTAATATAATTGGTAGTATATTAGGATTGCAAAATGAAATATTGTATACTTACCAGCAATTAAAATGTTGAATAATGTTAATCTAAAATGATGTAATTTTTACCAAACCAAATATTATAAAAAGCTTATGATTAACTCACTGATTCTGCCATGCCTTGTTAACACACACACACACACACACACACACACACACACACACACACAACAAACCTATTAAACTTGACATAACATCTGCACAGTTAAATGACTTAATCCTTGTTCTGTTTTAGATTATTGACCTGTTGAATCCCCAACCATGGCGCCATTTAGCTCTCCGCTGGTCTAAGAAGAAGAATTTCTATGTAGAGAATCTCTTCCAAGTGGAATGTGAATCAGTGAATAAATTGCTGTCAGTCTTGGAGGAAGGTGAGGACAGGGTGGAGTTTGCAGTCAGTCAATCTGTCAATCAATTTTCGTCATCGTCATCATTATCATCATCACCACTGTTGTCATTATCACAATCATTATTATTATCATTGTAGCCATCATCATCATTGATATACATTATTTACATTCAACGCCTTTGTGAAGGTTATACAAAGGCGAAACCTGTTGCCCCCTCAAAATAAGGGTAGAGGAACATCACAAAGCTGTGACACGGGGAGATATTGATAAATCGGCTATAGCTGATCATGTATGGAAAAATGGAGACCCCCACCCCCCCCAAGTGGGATGAAGTTACCTTTTTTTCAATGAGTTTTGATGCATCTAAGCATTGTAGACAAGAAGCTCGTTATTATTGGCAAACTGAAAAAGTCATAAAAACATCAGGAAGAAAATGCTTTGCAGTATTTCTGAGTTCAAATCCCACTGACGTTACTTATTATCTTTCATCCTTCTGAAGCCAGTCAAGTACTGGCCAGTCCCTGTTGTGGTGTGGTGGCTTGAATGCCTCAGTAACCCTGGGAGTTATGCCAACAGAGCACAAGCTCATGGTTAGGTGTCCCCTTGCTGGATCAGTCAGCCAGATTAAGAGGAACAACATCTTCCAAGAAGTAAAAATGGGTTTGTGTAGCGTTAACATCCCTACCTAGGAAAAAAAGCAAAGTTACAGAAGCATCAATGACAATTCCAAACCAATAAGATCCAAGAGGGGACAGAATCAAGAAAGAAGCAAATAGTTGTTGATGGTCTCTGTACGATAAGGAATGAATTGCTTTAAGCAAGTCAAATAGTCAGGTTGATGGTATCAACCAGTCCAACCCCTCACTTCAGAATTGTTGGTCTTGTACTTGATTTAGAAACTGTTATTATTTATTTTTATTTTCTTACAGGATCGAGGAACCGTCATGTTGGGAGCCATCGTGCCAATGAGCTTTCAAGTCGTAGCCATGCCATTTTCACAATCAGCATTGCGTCAAAGATACGAGATCCTACTGATTCTGGTCTTTGGTTGACACGGAAGGGAAAGTTAATCTTCACAGACCTTGCAGGTAATTTAGCATCTTAATAAAGTTCTAGGTTTTAAAGCCAAGGCTTTCTATTAGGAAGAGCATTGGCTTTGGTTAAAATATAAGAAAAGGTAGTTGATGCTTACCTTCGTTGAATAGAAAAGGGGTCTTGCCCCATGCACAAACGAAACCCTCCACTCTGAATGGAACTTGATGCTATGACCGTGAAACTTGGCAGGTGTGTTTGGAAGATCTGAAGAAATTAAAAGACAGGTGAAGGTTGCCTTGGGAACAAGTAGAAAGATAGGACTTAAGAAAATTCGGGCTCTAAAAGACAAGATGACATGGAACTGCTGCTGGTGGTGGTTGTAGTATTGATAGGGTGGTTGTTGTGGTAATAGTAGAAGGAGAGGAAAAGACTTTTTCTACAACCACTAGTATACTTAATATCATAATACAGTAATATAATAATATACTACTACTGTGCTAATATTGTAATATAATAGTAAATTGTGTTTGTAATTTTCAGGAAGTGAGAAAGTAAGAAATTCCTGCCTGTCTGAAGACATATTAACAGAATCAAACAGTATTAATAAAAGTCTGTTAGTCTTAGGTAAGTATAGGGGGAGGGCATTATTGCCTTCTGCCCCCTGTCTGGCACTTATTTTTATGTTCTCTGTTTATTGAACTGCTAAATGTGTGGTTAAGAAGTTGAAGTTGCTTAGTAACCACTGTGTGCCATATTGTGCAAATGTCTTCTGCTGGAGCCCCAAGTCATCTGATGCATTGTCAGTGAATCTTGTAGAAGGTAACTGTACAAAGCATGTTACACACACACACACATTTCTGTGTGTGTGTGTGTGTGTCATTGTCGTTGTTTTAATGTCGACCTGCCTATGTTCACATGAGTTGGACAGAATTTGTTGAAGCAGATTTTCTAATGCCAGATGTCCTTCTGTTGCCAACTTTTCACCTGTTTCCGAGAAAAGGGATAGTTTCCTAAGGTCAGACATGTTTTTTTTATGGAAGACTGGAAACAAACAACATTGCTTCTATGAGGATGATTCTCATTAAGAACCATTATTTGATGTCAAAATAACACTACACACACACACACACACACACACACACACACACACACACACACACACACTTGGCAGGCGTTTTTCAGTTTCTCTACCAAATCCTCTCACAAGGCTTGGGTTGGCCCAGGTGCTGTGCAGTGGGACTAAACCCAGGCCTACAGAGTTGGGAAGCAACCTTCTTAACCACACAACAATGGCTGCACCTATTTTCTTTGAAATTAATACTTTTTAATTCCATCTTTTTCTCTAGGAAAGTGTATTTCCAGTCTGAGTGACCCAAAGAAGAAATATGGACATATACCCTATCGAGATAGCAAACTCACCAAGCTACTTTCAGAGAGTTTGAGTGGAGCTGGAGTGGTTTTGCTGGTAAAAGTCACTAAATTTTTTTTTTCTTAACCTAAAATTTAAATCTATTGAATGTAAATGAAATAAGTACAAATTTTCTTGGCATTATTTGTTAGTCATATGAAGACATTTTGTAATTATTGAGAACAAATTAAGTAGAAAGAATTAGACCACTTCATCAAAAAGTTGACATCAAAGCAGTGCTCCAGCATGGCCACAGTCTAATGACTGAAACAAGTGTTTAAAAAAACCGGTAAAAGATAGGTTTGTGTAGCACCTCAGGTCATTCTAGGTGGCAGAACAAGTAGAGAAAAATGAGACCATCTACCATGGAAGTGTGTGACCTAATTCCATGTGGCACCATAGGTTCTGTAAGGAAACATAGAAGAGGGATGAGGGACCATTTTACAAAGCAGTGACAAAGCTATATGTGGACTGCTGAATGGTTCTGCCTAGGGTTCAATTCAGCAATGGAGATTTTCTAGAAGGTTCAACCAGATTTGTCAGGAAGATTTCAACTCCCTTCATTATGTAGCAGCCATTTTGATTGGTTCATCTAAGTTCAGAAAGGTGCTAATACTTTTTAGAGCAACACAGATAAGTTTTCATAACTGACTTTGTCCATTATGGATGGTGGGCTGAGGAACCTGCGTGCAGTGGTTCAAAACCCAGCAAGAGTCTTGTTATACATGCAACCAAAAACGGATACCAGTGGACTCCCCTGGCACTTAACTGATTGGAGATTGGACTGGTGTTCCATTCCAGAGTGAATCCTTTACTTTTAACCTAAACACCTTGAAAATCTGGGTGAGATCCAGTTTTATGAGTTTGTAGGATTGAAACAGACATTTTTCTTACTCCAACAAAATTGACTTGAAAAATGGTCCAAAAGAAATCATTATTTGTTAAGTTTAGTGTCAGCATATTTAATGGTTACACTCCAAGTTTTTAGCTTTTAATTTCCTTTTTTTAGTTTTTCTTTGTCTAACTTCATCACTCTTCAGCTCACTTCAATACCACCACCACCACCATTATCATCTTCATCATCATCATCATCGTCGTCATCAATTCACTGTTTACACTCCCCCACCACCACCACCACTAATATTCTCTCCTGGCAATGTAACACAGCTACAGCAACAACATAATCACACCCACAAAGCTTTTAACCCCTATCTCCTTCCCTTCGTTGCAATCAAATCCCCCCCCCCCCCCATCTAACTTTACTCTGTTGGTGGTTCAAGTGTATGCAATATCTGCAGACTGCATCTGCACATTTCGCTGCATGATGCTGCTGCAAATGTTGCATATCACTGACAACCCCCCCGCCCCACCACCACCTTCCCTCTCTGGGATGAAAGTAAAAGAATGGAAGATAATGGCAGAAGATCTGAAGCAATTGGGTGTGTGTGTGTGTGGAGAGGTGTATGTATAGAAAACAAATACACCCATACCCACAACCAATTACTCCATATTTTCTACCATTCTATTCTTTAGCTTTTATCTTTGAGGGAGACAAATGTGTGTGTGTGTGTGTGTGTGTATAGATATATGTACACATCTGTCTGGCTGTATATCTATGTGCTTATGTGGATATATATATATATATATATATATATATATATATATATACAGAGGTCTTGCTCAAGGACACAATGCACCACCAGATATTGAACTCACAGCCTTGCAATCACGAGCCAAACGCCCTAACCACTACGCCATGCCCCTTCACATTTCAAACAGACCAAATTTCACTAAAAGTACTAAAGAACCCAATGGTGCAGTTGTTTCCTGTCGGTCTGGGATCAAGAATATTCAAGTCCTCAACCAAAGACAATCACGACCACATTAGCCAATGTGGCCATCTTTTTCTAAGATGTTAGGCTGTTATTTGAAGGAGATTTGGTTGCTGTTTCTAACAAGTCAGGCAACTACATAGAAGCTGCTTTTTAAACTTGGTAGGTGGCAGCAGATTAGGCATACCACCCTAGAGTTGTATGAATAATATTCCAACCACTTCAATGATGGCAACAAAAGAAAAGCAAATATAAGATGTCAGATAATGGAGTTTCTTTAAGAGTGATGTCTTAAGTGGATTGAGCCGAGCTGGGCTGGGCCAGGCTGGACTGAGTTCTTGTTTATGATGTTTGTCTTTCAATGACATTGAATTAAAAGGTGGTCCACCTGGTTTACAAATGGAGCCACTGATGGAGGAGACGAGAAACAATGGGAGAAAAGACAAGAAAATCATGAAGAATGCTGGCATCATTGAAGAATTTGACGATGAAGAAGCAGACATATTTGACATTTTTAGAGCAGAGATTAGGAGGAGGGAAAATGTAGATATGGTGGTGAGTGGGGAGAAACAGTTGTGGTGACTGAACTCTGGGGTGGTAAGGAATGTAACAAGGATTGGGGTAAGAAATGTAATGCAATATATTAAAGAGAGGTTAAGAATTTGGTACACAAATAAGGAAACCTTGCCCACACACAGTGGTGAGAATCTGTCAGGAAGATAGGATGAAGCTCAGGGAATTAGAAATAAATGTTAAGGGCAATATAAAGATGAATTAATAAAATGCCTGGGCACTATTGGTCCATGGGTCCAGTTAAACAGGATTTTTTTAGATACATATGTAATGGCTGCACTTGTATGGGTGGGAAATGTGAATGTTTGATGCAACCTAAATTGACAGAGAAGGTATACGGGTTGGAGGTTTGTTGATGATTTGGGAAGAAAGAAAAGGTTAAGACAATCATCATCATCATCATCATCATAGCAACCACCAACCTCAGCATCATTTGCAAAAGATGTTATAAAAATATAAAGATAAAAATTAGTTTAGGCATGCAAAAATCCATAAATTTGATTCGTTTGATCGAATCCATTCTTCATGATTCTTCACAAGAATATAATTTTGGTTTAAACAAAAAAAAAGAAGCAGTAATAATGTCATTCATGCTTGAAATTTCTTGTGATTTTTGTGTGCCTTGCAGATAGCATGTATCACTCCTTCGTCCTACAGTGTCACTGAAACCATCAACACCCTCCGTTACAGTACCAGAGCCAAATGTATTCTAACAAAGCCAGTCGTTGCATTCGTAAGTAACAGAATCTTGTGGCTTCTTTCTTCTTCGCTTCTTTCTTTGTAATGGAGTTATGAACTTTATCCACCTGGTCCTTAGCTGCTCTTAACAGAATCCACTCCATTGTATTCAGACCAGATCCCTGGTTTGAGGATCACTTCCTCCTTTACCCCCACCACTCCTTCAATCTTGGAGACTCTGTATAAAGAGGGTGTCAAACTGCTTTGGTCTTGCTAAACTGAATTGAAATATTTGGCAGGCTGCAGGGAAATAATTATTCCTAAAATCCCTGTTCATAACATAAGCTAAAGTAGATGAATAAAGAGGTTGTCATCATCATCATAATCATCTTTTAATGTTCATCTTTCATACTGACATGGCCCGGATGATTTGACAGGATCTGATGAGTCGGACGACTACATCGGTCCTCAACGTCTGCTATGGCTCAATGCTCTTCCTAATGCCAACCATTTTACGGAGTGTACTGGGTGCTTTTTGTTTATGTGGCACCAATTCTTGTGCAGCTCACAAGGCTAAGATTTCCTACAACTGGGGGCTTCATTATGCTAAGAGATGAGAGGGTAAAATATGAAAGAAAGAGCTACATGGTGGAACCGAAAAGAGGTAAAAATAGTGGTGATGGGGTGCAGGGTGGACCCTTCAAGGCAGAAGTGAGAGGGGACATAAGAATAGGGAGTATGTTTGGGTCAAGATTGCAAGTGTGTATAGGGAGAGTGGCACACATTATGACTGCTTCTCTTCTTCTTATTTTCCAGGACCCACGAGAAAAATATATTGGGACTCTGAAAAAGGAGCTTCAGATCCTGAGAAATGAGAATCAATACTTGAAAAACCAGGTAAAGCTATGGTATGAGTATCTCCCTAGGGAGACATACAGCAGTGAATTTTCCTTTGGGGGTGGGGCAGGAAACTAAACTCAACATCATTGCAAGCTAATGCTTATCAATATTACATCCCTGCATCACATTTTACAGCTTTTAATCCTTGAACTTCTGCCATACTGGAGCACCCCCTTTAAGTGTATGGCTTAGCCGTATTCAGCTCCACTACTTATGTCAATATGGTACTTATTCTATCAAAGGTTGGTCTAATCATTAACTCATTGGTGGCAAATTGGCAGAAACGATCAACTGCCGGAAAGAATTCCTTTGTATTCTGTTTTGCAATAACAATAATAATAATTATTATTATTATTTTACATTTGGCACAAGGCCAGCTGTTTTAGGGGTAGGGATAGATTGATTACATCAATCCCCCCAGTACTTGACTGCTATTTTATTTTATTAACCCCAAAGGGGTAAACGGCAAAGTTAATCTCAGTGGGATTTGAACTTACAACATAAATGTTGCTAAGCATTTTGTCTGATGCACTGACAATTCTGCCAGCCTTGATAATAAGAACAATCCTTTCTCACATAAGCACAAGGCCTGAAACTTTGTGGGAGGGGACTAATTGATTATACTGACCATAATGCTTGACTGCAACTTATCAACCCCAAAAGGAAGCAAAGGCAAAGTGGACCATGGCAAAAATTGAACTCAGAACGTAAAAGTGGACGAAATGCTGCTAAGCCTTTTGTCTGGTCTGCTAATAACGATTCCACCAGCTTGCTGCCTCGGTCTCTTCAAAACTGGTCAGGGAATTAGGAAAAGTGTATTTTAAGGGAGCTAACTCTTTGAATTCTTTTACTCAACCCTTAAATGTTCACTTATTGCTTTCTCCCTTATAACGGATGAGTTAAGTATCTGTTCCTTATGGTGAAGATTTTCTGTGTCCTTCTTTAGATTTGTCTTATAATTTAACCCCAACACTGTAAGATAATAAAAAAAATTGCTTAGTTCTTCAACATCCATTCTCAATGGTAACTCAATCAAATCTGTAACATTTTATTGATCACCCTCCAATTCCTCCATTAAAATCCATTGTGCAACAAAGTAACAGAAGTGCAGAAAGAAATGGCAGCCAATTTCCTCTGCAGTAAGTCTGTACCATAACTGTTAAGTTTCACCAGATCATTCCATGCAGATGTAATTTCTTATCATCAACCAGTGATAATTGCTCTCTGCTAAGATGTATGTATAGACCCTGCCACCCTCACCCGTCTTTATCTAGTGAACAGCTTCCCTACCAACTCAGCCATCAACCCTAATATGGCCCCTTTACTTGTTGCCACATCTCTTTCGAGTATAATTGTTCTTTAACCACCCTTCTTTGTTCTATGATATAAAGTGATCCAAATTAAAACTTTCCATCAAAATTTCATACTAATTTATGTTTCAATTAATTTTATGACAAAGTTATTTTACTAAATTCTTCATTATTTTCAAAATTAATTGAAATCGGGTCAGTGTCCTTCAATGGAATTCAGATAACAAAAAAGGGTTCAGAGTTTGTTCAGCCTTTATTCAACAAAACACAATATCCACATGTCTTCAGATGTTCCTGATTCCTTCTTAATACTTTGCAGCTCTCGTTTCCAACAGTCTCCCAGAACCAGGTTCAATCCAAAGATAAACAAACGATTACTGAAAAATTGAAACAATATTCTCGTAAGTAACCAGTTGTGGGGGCTGGGTTTCTGTTTTTGTCTTATCTCTTTTACTTGTTTCAGTCATGGGACTGCGGCCATGCTGGGGCACTCGACAGGTTTAGTGGAACAAATTGACTTCAGTACTTATTTTTTAAAGTTTGGTGCTTATCTTATCAGCCTCTTTTTCTGGAATTGCAAAGATCTGGGGACGTAAACAAACCAACTCCAGATGTCAAGCAGTGATGAGGGGAGCAAACACATACATACATTCGTCCATACATACACATGACAGGTTTCCACACAATTTCCTCCCAAAGCATTGATCAGCGCAAAGCTATAGCAAAACACGCTTTCCAATATTCTCAATGGAGGAAAGAAAACTTGCAAGAAGAGATTCAATTTCATGGACAAAATTTATCTTCCTTCTTCGTTTTCTTCTAGAAATGACCCCAAAATTGGTTGAGAGTTCCCTTTATGAGATGCTGCAGGAATATATGGTAGAAAATGAGTCATTAAGGTTGGTCATCATTGGATTTTTTGTTTTCTTTTTCCTCTTGATTTTGTTTTTCCTAGTGTCAGGAAGGCCATCCAGCCATAGACACCATGCCAAAACATAATTGGCACCTGGACAGCTCCTGTCAAACTGTCCGACACATGCCAGCATGAATAATGGACAGAAAACTTGCTTTTATGGCTGTGTATTTTTGGCTATTTTAATCTAATACTGCTTTTGTTGCACATAACAGTTGCTATATATATATATATATATATATATATATATATATATACACATACATACACACACACACACCCAGAACCATGCTGATAGCTTAGGAGTGAAATTTAGGATTTCTTGGTTTTCTGTGAATTGATTTTGAAAAGTTTTATCAAAATTGATTCACAGAAAACCAAGAAATCCTAAATTTCACTCCCAGGCTATCAGCATGGTTCTGGGTGTGTGTATATAATTCTATTTCTCCTGCCTCATTGCTTGTGTTCTACTGATAATTCTATGTTGTTGCTTCCAGATCTGAGAACAGACAACTCTACCAGGAAAATGGTGGCCTCCTCCAAGAACAGAAGCAGCTGTATAAAGAGAATGAGACTCTTCTTTATCAACTGGAGCAACTGGAGAGGTTTGCAAGAGCATTTATTTCAATAATAGCTTTCTCTCTCTATCACACACACACACACACACACACGTTCTGAAGCATTTAATTCCCATTTGGAAGAGAATAGAAGTATTTTTTATTTTTACAAGGATTTGTCTTTTTCTACCAACAAATGCCAAATAGTGAAGATTGATGCAATGACTCAAATTTTCTTGGGGCCACCAATAGAATCTTCACTCATATTTATAAATGGGAGAACTCAATACCTAATGTACAGTTTGTGTCTGTGTGTCCTGGTTCTCTGACACTTCCTGTTTTAAAGTGATCTAAATTTTAAAAATTCCATCAAGATTTCATGCTCATTCATACTGGTTTACTGGTCATGCTTCAAGAACCTTGCCAAGAATTCTTGCAGTTCCAAGCAATGCTGGTTTTTGGTAGGTGTTCTACCTTCACATTTGCACCAATCTAGTTGAACTGTGCTGGTAGTTGAGTGCTGATACTTCCAAGTGCACCAATTACTATTGGTATCATGTCTAACTCGCCTCATTGACGACAACTTTCATATTTCCCACTCAAATCATCATAGTTGTTATTATTTATTGCCTTTGCACAGCTTCTAACACTGGAGATGTACTACGGTGTCAGCTGTTCACTACGAGTAAACTAAGATAACACCCCTTATTTTCCGAGCACCATCCAGAGTATTCGAGCAGTTCCCAGCAGTGCTGTTTTCTGCAAGTGCTCCACCCTTATTGCAGCCCCTGTTTGTTCCATGTACTTCTCAAGATTTTTACTCACTGTTCCCAGGACTCCAACAATTATTGGTACTACTGCTACCTTTTTCATCGACCACAACTGATTAACTCCCCAAGCTAACCTATCATATCTCTCGACTTTTCATTCTTCCTTATCGCATACCGTGTTGTCAGTTGGGCATGCTATGTCTAAGATCCAGCATCGTTTGCTTTCTTTCTCAATTAACATTATGTCTAGTTTCCTATTCTCTATCTCATGGTCACACTGAATCATAAAATCCCATAGGATCTTTGCATTATCATTTTCGATGATGCATCCAGGTTTATGTTCGTACCACTTTTTTGCTCTGCTTATCTTTGGTTTCCTTTCTAGAATGTCTGGAATGTCCATGTATGCAAACCAGAAAGACAGGTGGCCATCATATCAAACACCACCTCAACTCACTAACGCTAATGAAAGATTTGGAGCTGGATACAAAACCAAAACCACCACCGCTTACGGACAGGTACACACGTCTTTGACCTTTTTTTTTTAATGTCTTCCTGTGTTCAAAGAATCCATTTTATTAATTCCTGGTTAAAGTTTAATGTAATTGCTTTGCAAATTATAAATGTAAGGAAATATAACTCCAGGTAAGAGTTAATAGCAGTCTTTGTAGAATAACAATGTAAACAAACACAAACACATGCATACGTATGTGTATGTGTGTATATATATATATATATTTATATACAAATGGCTAATAATCAAGAAGCTTGCCTCCTAACCATGTCTTGTGTTCAGTCCCACTGCACAGCACCTTGCACAAATGTCTTCTACAACCCAAGGCCAATATTTTTTATTAATTGGCATTTTTATGTTTCAGATTCTGTATGGCACTGATATCATATTCAGAAAATAAAAAGACATTTGAGGCAGAGAACATCTCTGATTTGTTCTGCAAGAGAGGACCAGGATTGATATCTTGAAATATTCTTCTTACATTTCATGAACTTAAAAAACTGGTCAGGTCCTTGTCCCAAGTGTTTTGTGAATGTGTGTTGGTCAAACACATTATTATTAAGGCGCTGAGCTGGCAGAACCGTTGGCACACCGGGAGAAATGCTTAGTGGTATTTTGTCTGCCACTACATTCTAAGTTCAAATTCTGCCAAGGTCGATTTTGCCTTTCATCCTTTTGGAGGTCAATAAATTAAGTACCAGTTGTATACTGGGGTCAATCTAATCGACTGGCCTCCCTCTCCAAAAATTTTGGGCTACAGAAAAGAATCGTTGGCACACCATGCAAAATGCTTAGTGGCGTTTCATCCATCTGCACATTCTGAGTTCAAATTCCACTGAGGTTGACTTTGCCTTTTGTCCTTTCAGGGTCAATAAAACAAGTACCAGTTGAGCATCAGGGGTCAATCTAATCAACTTCGAAATTTCTGCCAAAATTTGAAACTATTGTTGTTGTTGTTGTTGTTGTTGTTGTTATTATTGCATGACTAGTAACGAAGGACTGTGTGTTTTGTTGAAGGGAAATGGTCTCTATCTCCTGGACCCAATCTACCCCATGAGCAACTCCTTTGATTACCCAAATCATTTTCCAGGCAGGAATCACATAAAGCATTCAGACATGACCATTATGAAACCAACTCCTCTCCCAAGATCTTCAGACAATTCCATCAGGTAAGAAATGACAAAACTCTAAATACTGACATTTTGAGTTGTCTCAACTTTTGTTGTGTTTCATTTATTTGTTATTGTTGTTGCCTTTGTTGCTGTTACTGCTGTTGATGTCATTTCTTGCTGCTACTGTGGACATTTGTCATTTTGTTTATCAACATAATTTTTCAAAACACGAGGAAACAAAGTTAAGATACATGAACTATCAATTCTCCCCTATTTGTTCTTTTTCTTCACATTAAATTCTAATATAATTGTTATCTACTCCATTTGAAACATGCTTGAAGAAAATTTCATTAAAGACCATCCATTTTTCAGAAAGTTTTGAGGAAACATAGTCAGTGGGGCAGGGGACACTTCTATAGCCATGTCACAGTGAATAAACATTTGTTTTGTGATTGAATCTTGCAATGATAAAAGAAATTTGAAAATCACATTTTGAAAAAATATAATAAAACTGGAATTTATAAGAATTCCCTAGACAGTGTACATTTTAATAATTGCATACTCAAAACTAATTTATAAGCAACCGTCTTTTATAGATTATTATTATTATTATTATTATTATTATTATTATTATTATTATCATTCAGGCTATTACAAAACTCCAACAGGTTTCCAAGACAATTGCCACAGAAGCATTTTTTTAAAAGAGAATCCTATCCAAGAAGTGTTCTACCAAACAACAAACAATGGAACTCAGTTGGTAAGGTTATCCACCCACCCTTCTTGCTCTCCTTTCCCCACCCCATATCTTGAACATCCACCCTGACACCTCATCACCATTATTTGAATCTCTTTCCAGTTCTATTCCAGCCTCTTCCATCTTCTCTTTTAGAATGTGAGTAACCACGTAATCTCCTCTATAACAAGAAACCTGTTCTGGTCCAGAAGCTTCTCTCATTTTAACCCCTTGTCTCGTAGCATAAATCTTCCCCCTCCTCTAATCAGTTGAAGGGGCCCTTAGTCTTGCAGGCTGCATGGTGACCTCTCCCATGCCCAGGCCATATCATAGAGTGGTTGGCATTAAAACGAGCATTCACATGCCAAAGTTCAGCTCTGTTTGATCCTAGCAAATCATCGACCCCCCTGCCATACCAGTTTGGAAGATGGCCATTAAAAAAGGACCATGTGGTTCCTGTTGTTGTTGTTGTCTACTCCCCCACCAAGTCAGTCCTGATCAAGCAAACTTGTGAGATTTCTCAATACTTTTTTTTGATTTCCAAACCTCCTGGTGTTTGGAGTGATCACTAGTGATGGTGACATTATTATGCCTCCATTCGTCTTCCCACACGGCCTCAGACTCAACACGGAGGCCTACATCAAGTGCCTGGAGGAGGTAGTGCACATATACTTCACCGTTTTGCTTCAAATGTCCAAGTGAAGGGGTACAAACAGTTGCTAGTTTGGTCAGTAGGTTTGTAACCCATTCATTTTAGAGTTTCATTATCTCTTTTACAAAAAAAACTCATGTTCTAGTGATTAGTTTTTTTTTGTTTTCCTTTTTCTGCAGATTCTGTTGAAATGTTCAACCAAAGACTGCGAGAAGAACTAGCAGCAATTGATGGGGAAATCAAATACGAACAGATAAGTCAAGCAACTTCAAAATCTCTTTTCTGACCTATTTTTCTGTTCTCAAGAAGCTCACCTCTACCAACATAATCTTTTATCATCTTATGGGGGATTAAGGAGCCAATGGATGAAAACATGTCCAAGCTTCAATGAATCAACAAAAATTGAAAAATCATAAACTGGTTAAATGTTTCTATTTTAAATGTTTTTTTGTTTTTTTAAGTTTCCATGAAGACGCAGCTGAGTGGTGGTTTGCCAATCACTTGGTTTCAGGTTCAGTCTTAAGGCGTGGCATCTTGGGCAAGTATCTTCTATAGCTTGGGTGTGAATTCAAAAGCATCAAAAGGTCTTTAAGGCCAGTTTCTCCAGATTCTGTAGTGTGTTTTCCCCCACTTGGACAGGACACCAGTCCCTCACAGGGTAACTCATTTTTATCAACTGAGTGGACTAAAGCAGCATAAAATGAAGTGTTTTGCTCAAGAACACAATGCATTGCCCTGACCGGGAACCAAAACTACAATCACAAGTGCAACACCTTAATCACTCCCCTCTACTTGAGTGAATTAGATAGATGGAAACTGAAAGAAGCCCATCATATATGTGTGAGTTACATAGGCAGTGTTATTCATTTCCAATATTCTGTGAAAATATGTCTGGCTGTGGGGAAATATTACCTTTGTTGGAAACAGGTGAGAGTTGACGACAGGAAGAGCATCCAGCCACTGAAAATGTGCATCAATAAACTCCATCTGACCCATGCAAGCATGGAAAAATGGATGTTAAAATGACAACAACAACGATGATGAAGATGATGATGTTCTGAAATTTGATTTCCTGCTTCAGTCTGGAGATAGAATTATTCATGGAAATGGTGATTTTTGCCTGTAATTCAGGCAGGTAATCAACAGAGAACACTTCTTTGCTTGAAGACAGTTCATTCCTGGGGTCAATTTTTGACCCTTGAGAAATGATGATTGTCAAATACCTTAGAAAGGTGAAAATAAAATTCCATCACCTCCTCCTCCTTGTTGTTTTAAAGAACCATTGTCTTCCTTTTCGTTGTGGTCAAATTTCCATAAAACAGAAGGGTTGACATAAGAGAAGCCATGCCAAAGGTGACATAGCTCTATGGCTCATGAGATCCTGCATGGAAGGCAGGATCAGTTAAATGAAGACAACAATGTTAATATTGATCTTTATTATTTCTAGTCACTGCCACAAAGTGGTCTTGTTAGCCTCAGCAATTAACTCCATTTTTGAAAAAGAGATAATTGTTGTTGTTTGAGGTTTTACGTCAAACTCCAGCAAGATTTCAACTTACAACGTAAAGACAGATGAAATACGATCTGAGTTAAACTTTGTCTTACATCCTTTCAGGGTCAATAAATTAAGTACCAGTTGCATACTAGGGTTAATCTAATCGACTGGCCCCCTCCTCCATAATTTCGGGCCTTTTTTTTCTTCCACCCACTTCACATTAAATTATTCAAAGTCACAAACACTTGAAATCTGGTTTTACAGACTCAGTTGAATCAACCCAAAGCCACAAAATGTCAGCAAAAAAACCTTCTTAGAAAAAATTTGGTTTATTTCTTCAGAAAAGTCAATCAACAGATAAAAATTTAGTTAAAATACAAAAAATTTTTTTGATATATCTTTTTCATAAAAAAAAAACAAAAAGTTCAATGTTTGTATTTTCTTTTTTTTTTAAGATTATTTTTGTCTTGTTTTAATGATATCCAGAAAAAAGAACCTTCTCCTTCCACCCGCTGACAAGAGTGTCTCTTCTTCACTCTAAAATCTACATCAGAATTGAAAAGGGTTCTGTCTACCTTTCAGAAGTAATTAGTTATTTCAGTCACCAAGTGGTGTCAAAAACATTGCTTTTAGAGAAGATTCCTCATTAAATAACTTTCTCCTTAACTGACCACAAGTGTCTTGTCCAGTTGACTTCAAAGATGGAACCACTAATCGCTGCACCGAGAGGAGTTTGCAGTAAACGGACATCACTGTAGAACTTCCAGGAAGAAATATTCAAATGGATGGGGGTAGCTTGCAGGGGTAAAGCTGCAGCCAATTGGGAGCCCTACACATCAGGTTAGTTTGTTTCAGTTAATTTGGCACAAGGCCAGCAATTTTAAGGGGAAAGTCAATTAGATCGACCTCAGTATTCAACTGGTACCTTATTTTATTGACCTGAAAAGGACAAAAGGCAAGGGTTGACCTTGTTAGAAATCAAAGAACCTGGAAAGAATCCTGCTAAACATTTTGTCAAACTCACAATTCTGCCAGTTTGGCACCAAAATGACACCCAATCATGGATCTTTTTGGGTTAAACAATTTCTCTCAGAATAAAATACCTGATGAGGGGTAAAAATAAATAAAACTGTCATCTGTTTTTTCACAGACAATGTGTGTGTTGTATATACATATTAATTATATATATATATATATATCTATACACACATACATATATTTTTCAGCACATCAATTAGCAAACCAAATATTGTTCTTTGTTTCAGAGCTTTAAAAAGAAACGAAGTAAATAATTTTGTAAAAGACTTAGTTTATAGTAAACCAGTGGTCTTTCTTGTTACCTCTCCAGGGTGCAAGAGTTTCCTATTCTGGTTAGAGAGGGAGAATCAGGTGGAACGTTTGTTTCATTTATCCACTGAGTTTGAATCTCTCATCCCATCCCATCCCAGACACCTAGTACTTGTGTTGGACAGTCATCAGCTTCTTTTAATTAATATCGGTTGAACCTACTTAGCAACACTACACGAGGAAGGTATTATTATTATTATTATGTCACAACCAAGATGCTCTTCTTAGTGTGTCAACACCTCACTATTGAAATAAAGGACAAAGGTCAAACCATCACTATTAGGATACTAAACGATTCTCTTTACAGCCAAGGTGAAGTGGGATTTTAAAAGCAATTTTGTGGCCAGAGTTATGTATCAATGAACTGATATTATTTGGAGGGGGGGGGGGAATATCTTGTATTTATTGTTGTTATTGACAACAGCAATAGAAAATAGGGTCTCCTAAGAAACGACAATAATCTAACATTCATCTTTGACATGTTCCAGTCATAGGACTGTGCCCAAGCTGGAGCACTGCTCTGAACAGTTTTTAGTCAAATCAACTCCAGTACTTTTTTTTTTTTAATCTGGTACATATTCAATTGGTCTCTTTTATTGAACTGCTAAGTTATAAGAGGACATAAACACACCAACACTGTCAAGCAGTAGTGGGGACAGACACACAAATACATGCATATATATACAATGGGCTTCTTTTCAGTTTCCATCTACCAATTCCATTCACAAGGCTTTAGTTGGTCCATGGTTATAGTGCCAGGCAGTGGGACTGAACCCGGAACCATGTGGCTGGGAAGCAAGCTCCTTAACCCCACAGTCATAAAAATTTGAAGACATTCTTTTTTTAATTTATCAAGTGTTGTCCTATTAAGGAACATCTCCAATGTTGTGTCAGTTATGGTATTATATAATAACAAAACTGTTTTAAATGAAACTATGATTTAAGGGTCACCACAACAATGTCAGCAACAAGACCTTGATTTGCTAGAAATAGCAGTCAAATCTTCCTCAAATCAAACCACACATATAAAACTTTTACCTATCTTTTCACAGAAACTTTGTATATGTTGTGGATTCTTCCATTGGCTTCAATGCACGAAGGCCTAACAACCAATATTACAGATAACCCCACGCAAAGGACCTATTTTCAATGGTGGAGGTTTGCGAAGGAGAGCCAGACTTTTTGAAAAAGTTGATGCAAATGGTTTGCTGCAAACCCAATGAACAACGGGCATCGGGCTTTTCTATGAAGAGTTTCTCGACCTCCTCAATTATTTGCGCTTGCCGTGGCCAACAGTCCGACCCAACTTCATAGACTGAATGTGCACCTGGGCACCAAACCTGGTATTTTTTTTTCTTCCCCCCCCCCCCCACACACATAGCAGAGCATCAACACAGTGGTGCTAAGAGATCCCGTGACATCTCAGATATTTGAGAAAATATGTTTTAATTCATATAAATCTAAATGAAAACAAAATGAAATTAATCTGATTAAAGTTCAAGAAACGACGAATGTTAATTACTGCTTTGTGGGCAAAACCACTGATAGTTCCAGTATTAAAAGTCTCTAAAGGCAATAACTATACAATCCCCCCATAACCATCCCCTGGCTCTGGGTCCAAACTTGTTTTGACATGTTAAGCCATGTTCCAAATACCAAAATTAATAATGACTAAGTTATCTAAGTTCTTCATTATTTTCAATGTTAACTAAAACAAGGCCAGAATATTTTAATAGAATTATGGTAAGAACCCAGTGAAAGACAAAGTCGAATCAGGGAACAAAAATGGAAAAACTGGAGGAAACTGCAACTAATCTGTTGCTAAGTTGTAGCAGGGTGTACCGAAACAAAGACAATGGTCAGACCATACAAGTTCCATAATGACTGCGAATCAACCCCCATGTATTACTGGTACACAGTCTATCAACACCAGAGAAATGAAAGATAAAACTTTTGTTTTCTAAGTTAGTCAAGAGAAGGGGTGGGGGCAGATAGCTGACCCCCAACAGTATTTGAGCTCATCCATGTAGAGAAGCAGTTCCAAGCATAGGGACCACCACTGTAGAAATGGAAGGTCTGTGGATTGCAGTGCAAAAGATATTAGTTACACACAATTATTATTCTGTTGCATCTTTTAATTGAGAGATGGAAACAAGAAAAGAAGTTTGTTGCTTGTTAATTGATTGGTTAGACAGCGAAAGGGTCTACCTACCTGACTTGGGGTCTGTAGGGTAGGAGTCCTTAATAGTGAAGAAGAAGCAGAGGGAACCACAGATATAATGTTGTGACAACTAAATATTTCATTCCATTCACACCTGTGTTGGACAACTCGTTTACCTGACTAAACTCTTCACAAGGATTTCTTGTAAATGCTGAAAAGTTTCATTTCTAATAAAGGAGAAAACATTGTAGAAATCACGATTACATTTCTACAAACTCTCAATGTAGTTTGAATGTGAAATAATAATAATAATAATAATAATGAATTTTTTTGGAATATTGATTATTTATAGATGTCATGGATGATGGTACGAGTGATTGATGACCTCAGAAATAAATTACAATCAGCATTAAAAAGCAAAATAACAACAAGGAGTAGAAGACATTTCGCCCCAACCAGAACAGCTTGCAAATAAGAAATATGCCAAGGAAAAAGTCTCCTGCTCCAGAGAAACAAGGAGCCATCACACCTGAGAGTCTTATCCACTGACAGAAGACAACATCCAAATCCACTGGGATTATTCCTAATTGCAAGGAACAACATGGAAATAATAGAAAGATTCTTCAGGCAGAACATTTAGATTTTGTAGACCTTCTCAGAGACACACCAAAATAAAACAGAGCAGGAGTTGGAGGAATGAAGAAACTGTGTAGTTGATGAAATCCATGAAGTGACATGTCCAACACCATTGAAATGGGTAAAGGTGTCCTCTTTAAAGATGTAGAGAAGAAAACCATTTGAAATGTGTAATCAGAGAGGAAGCATCCAAGCAAGGAATAGTAGAAGATATATTGTGTGGGTGGCTGAGGAGAAAAGTTTCCATTCTAGATAGAGTCACTATGGAAACGAAGAGAGACAAATCAAAAATGCAGATGGTTGAAATTCAATATCTAAACTTAAAGGAGACTTCAGGACAAAATGGCCTTCATTAATAGAATTGAAATATTGCAGGACTGGGCTTCAGTTCAACTAGTGTGTGTGTCTATGCATATATTTACACACACACTCAAGGTTGCATAGGTTGGACAAAGTTTACAGATTTTCTATGGCTGGATACCTTTTTTGTAGTTAAGCCAAGTAATATTTTCCTCACAGCCAGGCTTGGTTTTGCAGAATGTTGGAAATGAATGACACTGCTTAGATAACAATCTTGATATCTTTCGGACAACCATGCGATGATCGTTCATGCATGAAGACTTTTTTAAAAAATGGTGGAGGAGATACAGAGTGTTGGTGACAATGTCTTCATTTGGCCAGATGAAAAGATATTCATCGTGGAGGTTGTAGTAAACACCCAGAACGACAGGATTTTGGCCACAAGGTCGGATGCTGTTCCTGAAGGCACCTGTAAAGTGTCTTGTGCAATGAAACCCACCGGAGTGATGGTTTGGGCAGCAGTATCATCTGATGGTGGGAAATCTCCTCTGGTCAATTCAGTAATTTACATGAAAACATTGGAGGATAATGTTTTGCCATGGGCGACCAAAGCATTTGGAGATAATTACAGATTCTTGCAGATCGGTGCTTCTTCTCATCCATCCAACGTAACACAAGTGGTGCAGCAGGTTCTGGGACGAGAATGTGTTGGCCTTTCTCTAGCCCAGATCAATCCTATGGACTTTGCTATTTGATCCATTCTAGAACGAGATGTTTCAAGAATTTCTTTCAAAAATATCACTGCACTGAAGAACAACCTTAGTTGCATCATGGGATCGTTTCAAGTGAAGTCGTCGTCCAGCGTTCGCGTAACCCTTTTCTCGCCCATCTTCAGGCGATTCTAAAAGTCTTTAGGTGGACAGTGAATGCAACTTACCATTGTTACATGACAATATTTAATTAAATCCTAAAGAACTTGTGTGTTTTTGTGCCCTTTACTAAAAATGGACCAAAAATCAATTGGGAATTCTTTACGGCGCACCGTCTAGTACAGGACCAGAGGGAGGTCGCTGATCTAAGTGGCCTCTGTATTTAATATTGAGTCGACAAGAGACCAAAGCTGAAGGAGACAAAACAAAGTAAGTTTGAGCGCCAAAGCATAAAGGGACATAACCCAAAAGCATAGAGTAGTTTCTGACACCCGATTATCTCCCCTCTTTCTTTGGCACTTGGCCAGCAGCATTTTGTCCAACGCACCAACAATTCTGCCAATACTGATAATGATGGTAATTGTTTTGCGGGGAGGGAGAGGCTGGATAGTCAGGTCACTTTCATGATCCCCCAATGGGGCGAGAAGCAGAACCAAGCCCAGAAAGAGAGATTAAAGAGACAAAAACTGAAGCCCAGTGGTGTCCATCTATGTCAATCCACTACCTCTACAAATGATGATGATGATGATGTTTCCTACAGAGACAACACAAAACTTAAGATTTCATGGAGAGAGATAGAGAGTAGATGGGAGTGTGTGATGTTCATCCATTCCCAGGAAGGATCCAGCAGTGGTTGTAAGTGAAATGAAAAAAACAAACAAAAAAAGGCTCCAATTTGGAATCAAAATAAAAGTTGAGGACTTTCAGTTTTTACTGGGAACATTATAAATAATAACAACATTATTCAAGTAATGGAGTTAAGAAGTAATAAACTCGTTAGCGAGAAGGCTTCGTCTACAAGTCAGGAATCTCTGTTGAAGACAATTCACTTATACTCATGATGCTAATACTCTGAAGAAACGTCATGTACTCCTCCTCTTCCTCACTTCTTTGGCAATGCCAATAATAACAATAATGATAATAATTAAAATAATAATAATAATAACAATAATAGTAGTAGTTCCAGAATGTTGGAAACAAAAATGAGATTAGTTGTTGGTGTTAGCAGTATGATGGTGGGTCAGTTGGTCATTCCAAAACCTCAATCTTCAGCTGTGGATAATGACCAGATGCTGAGGATACAGACGATGGCATCTGCATACGCTTCCACTCCAGTTTGGCACGGAGATCACTGCCAGTATTGAAGAATGGTTGAGTGTCAGCATCAATGGAATCGTCTGACCCCTCTTCGTCGTCCTGTTCTTCCTCGTCATCATCGTCGTCATCACTTCTCACAGCTATATGGCCCCTCGGATACTTACTCATGCCAACATTGTCGGATCTGGATAAAAGCTGTCGAGCATCTTTCACCGGTTTACTGCTGCTGCTGCCTGACAAACTGCCTACCCAGTTCTGTATGCCATGACCACCACTGCCGATCCTGTGCGATAACGAGCCACTACCAATCCTATGTGACACTCTAGAATGACCAGACCTGGAAGAGAAAGAAGACGTCTAATTAGAATTATTCGTTCGTTAGTCATTGTCGTGTTTTTTTAACAGCTTTCACTTTTCCATGCTAGCCTAACGTACTGTAGTTTATGGGGGGGGGGGCCTGCACTGTAACAGCATTTCGCTGCACATAATAATAATGTTTCAAATCTTGGCACAATGCTAGCAATATTGAGAAGAGGGGGGGGGGGGGGAAAGGCAATTCCATTGACCCCCTAGTACTTGATTTGTACTTTATTTTAACTCAGAAAGGAGGAACGGCAAAGCTGACCTAGGCAGAATTTGATCTCAGAATGGAAAGAGCCCCAAAAAATGCCAACTAAGCATTTTGTCCAACATACAATTCTTCCAGCACACCCACCACCTTCCCTGTCACCAAGGAATATTTCCCGGTGACCAGACATGTTTTCATGGAACGTTGAAAAACAAAGGGCACCACTTGTATGACAGTGACACTCATTTACAACTTTCACACAAAGCAAGGAGACAGGATCACAAACACACACACATGGGGATTACAGGGATATATGTGTGTGTGTGTGTGTATGTTTACATGGTTCAAATGTACAGAAAACAAAAGAGAGAGAGAGGGGGGAGGGAACAACAAGCAGTTGATTTGACATTCAGGTAAAATGGCACAAAGTCTCTGACGTCTCAACAGAAAGGGTTAAGGGGACAGAAAATGGAGAGCCAGAAAGAAATGTGTCAGGATTACACATGAGTTTCTTTCAGTCTTCACTCATTACCAAATCCAGTTAACAAGGCTTTGTTTGGCCTGAGGTGACATTAGAAGACACTTGCTCATGATGCCACACGGAGGGACTGAACCCAAAACCATGTGGTTCGGGAGCAAAGCCCTTAACCACTCACCCAACAACAGATTCCTCACCTTTTCGCCTTTAACTCGGCTTCAACATCATCTGCATACATTCTCATCATACGATGTTTTGCTGGTGGTGGTGCTGCTGCTGCTGTTGTTGCCGCTGCCGCTGCTGCCTGTACAGAAGATGCTAAGTCATCATGAAGGTGTCTGCTCGACCAATCTGCAGAAAAGGAAAAGAAACTTCAATTTCTGATAAGAATTAAAAAAAAAAAACACATTTTACACTGTTGCCATGGCAACGAAAAAATAAGAAAATTGCAACTATAATGTAGACAGAGACATGGCAGTGCAGTTAAACAGCTTATTTTTCCAATCACATGGTTTGAGGTTCAAGTCCCACTTCAGGGTACTTTAGTGTTTATGTTTGTGACTCCCTGTTTTGATACCACATGATAATTAAATGAGTGCCACTGTCATTTAATTCCAATATTCTGCAAAAACCTGCCTGGCCACGAGAAGGTAAGGGCACCCACCTGGCCAGAGAAAATCGGTTTCAATAAACATCATCTTTTTATGTCTGAGTTCCATGCTGACATGGATTGGATGGTTTGATAGGATCTGGTGAGGAGTCCAACACTGGGCCCCAATGTCTGTTTTGGTATGGTTTCCACAGCTGGACAGCCTTCTTAATGCCAACCACTTTACAGGGCATACGGGATGATTCTTGGTTTTCATGGGATCAGCACTTGTGAGGCTGATCCCATGAAACTCACAAGACAAAGGTTCTCTTTGACTGAGAGGGATCAGAATAGTGAGGGTGGTCGGGTTTATGTGAGGGGGTGGAAGCATAAAGAATGAAAGAAAGAGATTTAGGGATTTTGTAAGAAAAGCCAAAATGTACAAGGAAGACATAAAACTGCAGCAGAAATCAATTACCAGACAATTCTACTCGATCGGATGCCGTTAGATTATTCAGATTATCTTTTATGTTTTCATTGGGAATCTCGTCCTTCACTGAGCGGATTCGCCGTTTGCTACAAAATCAAAGAAAGATGAGAAATTAGATACGGGTTTCACATACTACTACTACTACAACTACTACTACTACTACAGTTTGTTGATTTTGTTTGTTTTTTGTATAAGTTCCTCTCTCCCTTGTCAACTTTGTCGTGTGTGTGTTTATTATATCAAAAGCTGACCACTTACTCCGAGTTTCACAGCTGTGAGGTGGAGAAAGGGGTCTTGTAGATTAGATGGATGCTGGATGCATTTGAACTGTTTCATGAGGACAATCTTCCAGCACACAAGTCCTTGGTTTCAATGGCCACCATGCATGACTATGGCTTTGAAGTGATTGATCACTGTTCAATGTCCTCCTAATTTGGCCCCCATCTGCCTATCCTCTGTTCCCTGACACTTGGCTGAGAAGTTTTGTTGCAGCGATGAAGACGTCATATCTGCTGTCGATGACTTTTTTGACCCACATATTTAAAGCTTCTTTACCAATGGGATCCTAGCACAGCAACAGTGATGGAAGAAGTGTGTGGACCGCAAGGGTGGGGGTGGACTATGTTGAAAAACAAACCACATTTGGCCACAATCCATGAGAGGACCTTGGTCAGCCTATGAACTTTTCAGCTGACACTTGGATACAGACACAGATATACACTTAACCATATTTATAGATGCATATATTAATATTAACTTAAATATTTCTATTTATAATGCAAGTCAAACATATGATTGTGTGTATATATATATAGAGAGAGACACAAAGAGAGAGACAGAGAGAGAGAGAGAGGGTACACACACACACATATACTTACCGGGATTTGCTAATGAGGCCTTTCATACCTGAAATGAGAAAAGGAAACATTTTCAAAACTGAGTTTTTTCCCAATGAAATTCTCAACCTGACTAATCTTCATTTCTCTGAATCAGGATGAAAGAAAACACTAAATGTTATTTTGTCCAGCATTGACTGTGGCACCTGGCACTAAAAAGATGTGACACTTCACACTTACAACAGAATACATTTCTTTTATCAAATTAATCCAACATCATTTCCAGTGACACAAAGAATTCAGTGAAATTGCAATGGGGAGCGGAATATCCCATCTTCTGAGTAAAGTTCACAGGAAAGAAATTAATGAAAGCCATCAGTTTTACATCCCGTATGGTTGAGAAACTGGCAGTAATTTCACTGATCTTTTCTGCCACTTTTTCCAAATAATACAAGCCTTGCCAACGCAGACCACCACTAATCTCCTTGGATTCTGTTGGAGCTAATACTATTTTCAGTCCAGACTTGAGTCAGTAGCTAGGGTTATCAAAAACTCAATTCCACCTGAATCCCTCATGAATGAGGGATTCAGGTATAATGTGAAAAATCAAAAGGGTTGCTCTTACCTCCATAGTTGGGGTTGCCGTGTCTTACATAATACTGACTCCTTTTCTCAGCTCCAGGCAATTTTCGGTCAGCTGCAACAACAACTGCTACAATATTACATAATCACTAATAATAAAAATCATGTTACTAATTTGGATCATGACACAATTCCAAAATGAACCAGTCATGATCCATGCTAACACATTTAGAAATCCTAAATCTTATCATTTAGCCTTCACTGCTGAACTATGTCAGAAGCAGGCACACATTCAACCAACCACAGCCATTAAGTACACATTCAACCAACCACAGCCATTAATTAAGTAATATTAACTGCATCTCTCTCTCTCACACTCAGTTATTATCTTTTAGTTTGTGTCTGTTCAAGATCTCTGATTTGAAGTTTTGCAAATGCTTACACGGCATTCCTAAAAGGAAAATACACAAATGTTGGCTACAGTAAGGAATAGCAGGAACATGGCCCCAGCTTTATGCAATATTAAGGGCCAATAGCAAGAGATTACTCTGGTTTGTCCATTCCTTCCATCTGAAAGACAATGATCAGATCACGACTGGTTATGTGATCTCTGTCACCCAATGAGAAATGATTCTTCATTCAACAGCAGACATAGTGTTTCATTTTTACTTTTCCTTTGCTAAACATCTCCCAGTGGTAGGGGGTTTGCCTCCAAAAAACAAAATATTCTTTTTACTAGCTTTCGCTGACCATTAATTTCAATGGTTAACATTCTTGTTATTCTTGCTGTTGTTGTTTAGCCCTAAATCAGCCCTGATTGAACAAGACTATAATCAAAGACATTACAGCCATGATCATCACTTCAGAGAACATTGTCTAATATCTTCTGTAAGCTTTATAACACAACAAGATGTGACAGGAGGGAGATTTGGCTCTATTTCTAGCAGATCAAAGGGCTATAATGACTCCCTTGTCAGTTCATACAAAGATAAATTCTATGCAAGTGTTTTAACCCTTTTGCTACTATATTTCTATCAAAATACAGTTTTTGTTTCAATTAATTTTGTAAAGAAAGAATTTAGTAAAATAACTCATTATTTTGATATGGTATTTGGAAAATGAAATTTTGGCAGGTTTTAATTGAGATCAAATTAAAACAGTTTCTCTTTTAGAATTAGGGGCACTCTCAGGCGGGTTGGTCACAAAAACAGATGAAAAAAAATAGAAAAAAGATACAAATCTATAAAAACTCTAGTAAAATGAGCCATGTACCTTTTGTGGCATATCTCATAAATATATGTTGGCTGGTTTTACTGGTTGGAACCCCAAGACGCCACTTGCCAGGTGGCCAAGGAATGTCATCTGCACTATTCCATGGATCAGCTGCTGCTGGCACATTTTCTAGCAAACGTGATGACAACTTCCTTCTGTAGTTTTTCTCCTAGACAGACAGACAGACAGACAATCATTAACTTCAAATAAATAGGTTTCTGTTGAGTCAGCAAAAACAGCAGCTCAAACCCCTCAAAAAGACCCTCCACCCAACCTAACAATCAAGGATTTTTTAATCATCAACTTCCATATACAAAAAAGAAGATAGATTTTTCTTTTCTTACTAGATTTAAGCTCAGAGCATATAATATATATATGACACTTGATCTAACAGTATTGAGTACTTTCTTTTGCTTGAATGCCTTTCACACCAGTGTAACACTACCGCCTAATGTGTGTGTGTGTGTGTGTGTAATAATCATCATTTGACATGTCCTGTCCTGGATAGGACAGTTTGACAGGATTCAGGAGGTTGGTGTCTCAGGTTTGACATAGTTTCTACAGATGGATGCCCTTCCTAACACTAACCATTTCACAGAATGGACTGGGATCAGTATAATTTCAAAGCACCAGCACTGTAGAGGTTGCCTTGCCATCAGCAAGATGAAAGAGACAACCTCTTGAGCCCTGCATTGTCTCTATTCAAAACGATTCACATCCACAGAGTGTCTTAGATGTTTGGCAGCTTGTAAAGCACTCGAAAATGGAAGGAGGAGACTTGTTATGAGAGGATGATAATGAAGAGAATAAGAGAGGGAATAATGTTGAGGTGGGAGTAAAGGAGAGAGAGAAGTAGAATAATGTCAAAAGGTTAGTGTAAATGAGAGGGGACATCACAGCTCCGCTTGTAAAGGTCATATTCCAACTACATAATCCTTCCTCAATGTTTTAATGCATTCATGAGACAACACCAAGCATCCATAACAAAAGTATTTCCATAGTAACACACTTAAAAAGACATCAATGATACAGAGGACCATTCATCCATCAGCCCCACTCTGACAATGTTTTATCTGTTAAGATGCTACAAAGACTCAATATTTACCAATTCGACATTGTCTTCAGAGCTGGACAGTTCCCCTTCGCTCTTCGCATCGATCGGTTGAGGTGTTGTTTCTCGTGTTTCTGCATCCTCACTGTCTTTGCTATCACTTGGTCTCCTTTTGCTTTCCATCTGTCTGTCGCTGTCGTTTTCGCAAGTACTTTCACTGTGAGACACTAAGCACAAAGAGAAACATGTCAGCTTAATCAGCAGCACATTATGTAACGGACATGTCACAGCAAGAAGGAGGAGTCAACTTTAAAGACAGGGAAGCTCCTGGAGGAGGAGGAAGGTATACAGTAAAGAATTGGTCAATGATAGAATTTACCAATGCTTACAAGAGCAAAAATGTTATCTTTATTGTGGAGAGAGAAATATCACATTCTCTGGTTGCTTTATTTCATTCTCTGTAGAAAAGAAAAATGTCTAAAACGGAAAAAAAAAGTGGCCAACTTTGGTGTGAGAATGACCAAGCAGAGAAACAAATGGAACCCTTATGATAAAGGAAAAAAAGTCTATTGTGGGTTCGAAAACCAATTTTCCATGCCTGCATGGGTTGGACAGAACTTGCTGAGGTGAATTTTTGTCTGGTCAAATGGCCTTTTGCTGCTCTCAATCTTTCTGCTTCCAGGCGAGATTAATATTTCTCCACAACCAGACATGTTTCCACGGAAGATTGGAAACAAAGGACAGAGCTTGCAAGATGGTGACCTTCACCAATATATATTTATACAAACTTAAAAACACTTCTCACCTGAAGAAATCGCTGACATATTGCTGTCCTCGTCCACATTCATTTTGGTAGCGTTACTTTCTTTCTCACTGGTTTCACTGATTTCCTTTTGGTCAAATTGTGTGTCAGGCTTCAGCTGATTCTCTTCATCGGCAGTTGGACTTTTGGCAGCAGAATTCTCGTTTGTGTTGGTCCAAGAATTAACAACATCGCGGCTTCGGCTTAATTTGTTCAAGGCTCTAGCAGCTGTCATGGCATCGGACCAAACAACATTGCCTACAAAATGGAAAGAAGTGAAAAACATGAAAAATATCAATTCTCAATAATGTCACAGAAAGCAATCGTTGAAATTCATAAATCTTAGCTTTTCGTACACAAGGAATTCAAAATGGCACTGAACTGTCTTCCATCTTTTACTGCTCCCTTCTCCACCTCTATGATACTTTCTCACTATGTGTCTTTAAATGGTCTTTTAATCATTGCCTGTCTTCAAGCCTAGTATGTGCACTCACCCTGCATCTCCCATTTTAATTTCCTGTGTCTTTCCCCAGCTCTCTATACAACGTAAAATGTGACAGGAGAAAGCAAGCAACCAATTCATCATCATTGTCATCATCAAACATCCGTTTCCCATGATGGCATGGGGGGAAACCATCCAATTCATGGCCAGCATGGCAAAAAAGGGACAGATGATGATGATGATGATCAAAATGCCGAGTAGCAGAATCAAGAATCTCCTCACTTGGCCCCAGAAAGGGTAGAATACTGCCTCAAGAAGTCTCATCCTTTGGGTGTCTCTAGCAGAGTTTCTTCAGTTGCAAGCAAGCAAGCCAAGTACCTGGTTTGAGGCTAACATCCTTCCATCTTCCTCCATCCCCACCCCAGGGCCATAAAGTGCTGCCCCCACCCACTTCATTAAATGAAAGGAAAATCTTTATAGACCCCCCCCATGTAGTTAAATAAAAATATGTTTATCCTCTCCTTGTCTGACCTCTGGCCCCAACTTTCATACAACTGAGGAGTTGTACTGAAGTTAGGGGTGAGTGATTGTATATTTTTTAAGGGGTTGAGTGACTCGGGTACTTACAGGAACTGTCTTCAATCCATTCGACAGTCGAGGGAGCAAACTCTTGAAAATAGTGAAAGACATCTTTTGTACTCATGTCCTGCACACCACGGACATGGACTGTCTCGAGACGAATGCCTCGCTCGTCCTTGTGCAGGTCTTCCTCTCGGATGCCAAGGCTGCAGAATTAAAAGGGAAAGAAACTAACAAAAGTTTACAAAGTTTTAACAGAATCTTTTTTATTTCAATATTTTCTTGTTCCTTTTTGTAATTACAAGAGCTGAAGGTGATAGATGAAGTGGAGGGTGAAATATCAAACGGTATTTAATAAGGTCCCTTTACACAAATAAATTCACCTTTTCCCTTCAGCCAGCCACAACTGATAAACTAAATTTCAGAATCAACAGACCAAAAAATGTTCCAAGTATTTCTCATCTTCTGCCAAGATAAGGAATCCTTATCATAAACGTCTCCCTTTTCTGCATCTATTCATTTCAGGAATGTTTCCCTGCATTTTTCCTTTCTAAGGCTCAACACTCACAAAGTCTGCCTTTAACTACTTCATCCAAAGTCGTCCTCCATCAACTCATTTATTTCTCTCCCTCGGCCATTTCTTGTACAGTCCCATGGCCAGTCAACACAAGTTTTCTTCCTTTCTGCATGCATCTGCCAACCACTTCTCAATTCCCAGCTCAACTTTTTCTCTTAACACTACAACAACAACAACAACAACAACCTTGATATTCAAACTCAGAAAAGGATAAACTAAACACTAAAAAGTATTTGGTGTTAAGGATCCACTGATGCTTTGAGCATCAATACATTTAAAGACTCGTTCATCCAATCCATGCAAAATATTATGAGGATGCAGATATTGATAGCAGTGTTGGTACAAACAAGGAAATAAGAAACAATACAAACCTAGCATAAAGAGCGGCCAAACTGACATGATAGTTGTTGCCTTCCAGACCAAAACGACGAGCTCGTTCTTCTCTTTTCTCTTCTTCTTCCTAAAAATAATAAAATTGAAAATGAGAGCCAAAGGTAGAGGCACAGTACACAAGATGAAACACAGAAAAGGAAAAAGAGCAACATTTCACACACAATGCCTGTTGTGATTATAAACATATTTACAGTGTTGCTGTAAGGAAACATCTTCTGTGGATAACCCAATGTTTAATGTAACCGATTCAGCTAAATTGCACTTCCAAGAAAGTCCAGAGTATCAAACAGAGCAACAGTCCACTTGCTGACCAGGTTTTAAACCAAAATAATGTTTGCTGTGCAAAGCTAATGAATAGATGGATGGGTCGATAGAATGTGGAATACTGCATTCAGCTTAAGAGATCCTCTCGTACAGATGCATGGTATATAAAAGCTGGCATATATTGGAGCAGAAGTTGGATATAAAGGTTGCCTTTTGATATTAATACTATTTCCATAGGTAATAATTTTTAATAAGCCTGCTGGCTATTATTAGTAACATCAGTGACACTAATGAGACACTGATATTCTATACAGTGTGGGAGCGATATTTGGCTGGTCTGCAGCCACTGGACGCCTGCCACAGAGGAAGTCCATTATATTGGTACTAATACTGCTTCCGCTGTCAATAATTATTCTTAATAAGTGTTTACGCACAGAATAGGGATGACAGCCTTTATCTCAAGTCTGGTTGGAGTTGACATGAGACAATGGTCAGTCAATTTATCCATTTTGTTTTACAATACTTCTATTGAAATATACTGCCTTTCCAATTTTTAAAATAATGAACAAGTTAGTAAAGTAATTCCATCATTCTTAATCTGGTATTTAGCGCATAAATTAACAAGAAATTTTCATGGAAAGTTTTAATTAAAATGGGGACTTTGTGCTTTTGTTTTTAGGAATTAAGATGGTATTTTTAGATTTTTGACAAAGTCATGAAGATAACTGCTTGGAATAAGAAAGAACACTGGCCATTTGAGTAAAATCAGTGGGTTTCTTGAAGTGTGTGCTGACTGAAGACAGATACCAGTCATAAGATGGGGGAGGAGAAGATTATGCTTAGATTGACTACCAAGGTATTAGCCATGGTTTTGGTGGCCAAACTGTCAGACGGAATGAGTACAAAACACTCTGTTATCCTTGAACTGTGATGCAACAGAGCCAATTCTTTTCTATTCTAGGCACAAGGCCCGAAATCTTTTTAGGAGGGGGTAGGGGAAGTCAGTCAATTAGATTGACCCCAGTATGCAACTGGTACTCACCTAAGCATTTCACCTGGTGTGCTAACGTTTCTGCCAGCTCGCTGCATTAGAGCAAATTCTTTTAAGGCAACTAAGGCCCAGAAGAGGCCAAGAAAAAAGAAGAAAATACCAGGAAGCCATAATGTGTTGCTATGACATCAGAACTGGACTTATTTCATAGGACTCAGAGGTCATCTGACATAGAGAGGTCATTTTCATTTCAGTGACAAACTTCTAGATGCCTTCTCTGGCCGTAAAGGACCACATCCCTTTTGTACTAGATTTAATATAAACATACCTTTTTTGTGATGTCGATGCCTGTTACAAAATTCCCATCTTTATTTTCATACTTCTTTCTCTACAAAATAAAAATGTTGAAAACAATATTAGCACAATTAGACATTGCATAATTAGAGAATAATATTCTACAGTTTAATGTTAAAATCCAGTCTGGTCTGATCAATACAAGACCAATAAGAGTGAAAAACTAACCTTGAACCAATTAAAAAAAAGAAAAAAACCCCACCATTCCAGCAGAAACCTCAAAATGGTTGACTAAAGAACTTTCAATGGATTTAGCTTTCTTTCATCTTCATCATAAGATCAAATTTCACTGCAATCCATTTCAATGTTCAACTATCCAGGGTTAGTTACAAAAATAAAAACAAGTGAGACGGTTCTGGACAGCAAAACTGAAAAGTGATATCAGGATGGGGTAGAGGAAAGAGCTACAGTAGCCGATATGATGTGGGGTAGGGGTGTCATAACGAGGGGGAGGGATTGAGAAAGAAAGATAGACCGTTAGATGGATAGACAAATATACATACACACACACACTCAGCTTTATCATGATTGGTCCCCACTTACTCAGAGATGTCAAACTCACTGCAGTTGTTGGGTCATATTACTACGAAGGCTCTACCCAGGCGAGAGCACATTCCAACAACTAACCCCTCTCTTCAGGGTCTCTAGATACTTCAGTCACAACAATTATTGATCATCCACAATGGAGTATTGCCCTCACATCTGGGGCATTCTGCTGCTGCTACTGCACACGCCCACGTGGTAGAAGACCACCTCCAGCGAAGAGTCACCAAGACTGATTATTATGTCACTGGCAGACACAATCCAGCCACTGACCCTTGGACATGCAAAAGGCAATGATAATTGCTTCTGATACGACCTCTATGAAGGGGGGGGGGGGGGTCCGAGGACTCCACCTACGACCCCCTCAGGAATAGTGAGCAGAGAAGAAGATGGAATGGAACGTCATTACATTTTCAAAAGAAACACGAATGCTTCAGAAACGGATATTTAATAATGGCTCGTTTATAATTATTCCTTTTTAATTTTAAAATGTTATTATATGAAAATATATATTTAACAAGGATGGTGTTTTTTTTTTATCCAATATTTTAATAACTTCAGCAGAATTTTGTGTTGCCAACGAAACAAAAAAAAAAATTCATGGAACTCTTACAAAGAAGATCTGAGGTATTTGTACATTGGATCAAATTATATCCATTAATATCCATTAATATATATTTTATAATTCAAAAAATGTCAGCAATATATGTTTGAAACCTGATTTGTTTGGGAAAACGAATGACGCTCGCGTTTCTGTTTTATCGTTTCAAAGCACTTCGGTCAATGTGGATCGAGTAACCTTACACTGACAAATGTATTTCAAACATAAGCATTCCTTAGTAAGGCGTAGGATGGAATTTGTGTGGGACTTAGCTACTACTTTCAGCAGGTTTAGCAACCACTTAGGTGCTCCCTTCGTTTGCATTTTGTCGAGTTTACGGGATTGGAATCAATATGAAATATTATTTCTAGGGGAAAACATGTAAACATGATCCGGTACAACATATTAACTTGAAGGGTGAACTGCAAGAGAGCTGACAACCGTGGGGAAAATGGGGGGAAGGTACCCGTCAGGAGAAAACCAAGGAATTCATGAAGAAGCAGGGGGGGGGGTATGGTCGGATATCTCGGTGTTAATTTTTCATCGTGCGGAGTGTAAATAGTCCTAGATAGAATTATCATGTTTATTAGTATTATAAACCTATTATCCAACGACGTAGTCTTCCCTAAGATAAAAATAACACCGTTACAGCTGCAATCGAATATAGTTTCATTGTTTTTGAGAATGAATCCCAAACTGTGAAACCTTTTGTTATTATTAATAAAGTGAGAATCCATCCAACTTGGATCCACTTGAAGACCAAAGTTTAATGGATATCTATCTAAATGTAATTCTAAATAAATGTATTGTGCTTACATTTTATTAAGGTCTGTCCAAAATGTATTTCCTCTAATTTATCTCAATTACTGAATATGAAAGTAAAGGAGCGAACATGTCACACGATTAATAAAAAGACGACGAAGACGTTGTTGTTGTGTGACCAAAGTTTGGCAACATGGAACTGTCGTCTTTCAGAGGAGACGAACGCTAACAACAATTCTATTGTATTATTATCGGGGAATATTTATTTCGAGTTTTAATGACAAAAGAAACAAACGAGAGACGAAAAATAAATGTTGACAAATATTTTCTGTTTCTGTTTCTAAACTCACCTCAAATTTCTTTGCTTCGTTATTTTCATTGAGACGAACACTGAATTCGACCCTGTGTGAATAAGGTTCATCGATAAACGAGTAATCATCCTTATCAGTGAATATAATCTCTTCGTTGTCGCTGCCTTCGTTGTTGTCGATACAAATCTTCAGATTTGGTAATTTCTGTTTACTACCCTCCGCCATAGTTAGAGCACGGTACAACTGACGGTTCCGGTTCATCGAAATTCCGGCTTCTAGATTGGACAAAATTCGAAAACAATTTTATCACTTATTAACCGAATAATAAAATGCATAGATTAATTAGTTAAGACGTTCCGAAATTATAAAAAAGTATTTTGTCATGTATTTTATAGTTGCATACAAAAATGTTATTATTTTCGTTTTTATAGAATTCACTGCAGAGAGCTGTCTGGAGGTGGGTCATGTAAGACTATGTGGCATACCTACACAAATATGCCCCACTGACTTTTTTTTCCTCATTACCAATGGAGAACCAGGCCTGTCTCATGAATTCAACAAGATGATCCACTTTGGTTCTACACTCTTTGCACAAGACATCCATGATATCGTTAGCTTAGGGGTTGATTTGAAATTCTTCCTACGTATGGCGACTTTTGAATCACCCTGTACATATATATATATATATATATATATATATATATATATATATATATATATATATATATATATATATATATATATATATATATAATATATATAGACATATACATATATACGTGTGTGTGCATGTATATATATATCTATATATATGTATGTATATGTTTGTGTGTGTGTATGCGCATGTGTGCCTTTGTGTCTATGTTTGTACCCCACCACTGCTTGACAACGGGTGTTGGTTTATTTACGTCCCCATAACTTAACAGTTCAGCAATAGAGACCAATGGCAGGAGTACCAGGCTTGAAAAAAACATAAGTCCTGGGGTCAATTTGTTAGGCTAAAATTCGTCATGGAGGTGCTCCAGCATGACCACAGTTTAATGACTGAAACAAGTGAAAAGATGAAAGAACGCTAATACTTTCCCCCTGCAGGCACAAGGCCAGTAATTGTGAGGGACAAGGAAGTCAATTAGATTGACCCCCCCCCCCCAAAAAAAAAAACCACCCAACTGGTCCTTATTTTACTGACCCCAAAAGGATGAAAGGCAAAGCCAACCTCATCACAATATGAACTCAAAACAAAGATGAAATGGCAAGTGAAGAGGATTCTGCTTGCTCGTCATCTTTTCTAGATGAATAATATGGCACACAAAGAGGTGTGAAAATGAGAGAATAAATAACGAAAATTAGCATGTTTTAGAGAACAAACGATTCTATCTAATTAACGATTCAATGCATTAAATATACTGACATTAACATGGCTATTGTGTCACTGCTGGTTTGGGAAGCTTTAGCATTTATTTCACAGATGGAACCTGTTTGCTAAATATATCTGTGGCTGATTGAGAGTTGATAATATAGGCATAACATGTAACTCATGAAATAGTATGTTACATATCAGCTTTGATGTGTGAAAAGCAGAGATCTGGGTTATTTGGTCAGAAAAAGTGTGGTGGGGGGACGTTAACCTGATTAAAATACCAGTCAATGGGTTTCAAACTGATAGCTAGTGAGCTGGCCGACCCAAAAATGTTAAAGCTAGTGGCACTCCCCTTGCATCCAAATCCTTCTTCCGTCATTGCTACAGAGTTGGACGAGTTTAAAAAGAAGGAAGTCATTTTAATGTCTCTTAAATAGCAATTTGTTCTCCTCCTTTTTCAATCTTCACTCAGCTGCAGCTTGGTTGCACACTGAACGAACAGTTGCTAACTCTTGTCTGACAAACAAAACCCCTGTGTCTCTGGAAAGGGTCACTCTTTGTAAATCATTCCAGTTTCCATAACAGTTTCCCTTGTCTACCGGACAATCTGTGTTTCTTACCTCGTGTTTCAAGGCAAAACATGGACCCACATGCAGCTAGCGCATTAAAATACAGAAGAACTTTAACATGCACTATCTTCAGATCCTTTCTATAATCCGGTGGGATTAGATTACACACACACACACACTTCCTCCATCAGACCAACGTCAGAAGAATTACGTCCACACTATTCATGCGTCATCTTAGAAATAGTTCGTCCATGGATATCATATTTCCGCTGTAGTACCACGATTGACATTTGGTTTTGGACCAAAAACATCGAGTCAAAGATCAGCAGAAGATCCCTTTCAAAAGTGGATGCCATCACAACTCACTTCTAACTTTGTTGGTCTCAGTGGAATGGGGATTGAAAATAAAGAGAAGAAATAACCGAGAACTATCAAGAGAATTGAGAAAAAAGGCGTCCATGCAAAGTTACACCTCGCTTTTGCATGGATCGTTTGTAACTGAAGATTGGGATATTCACTCGCCAAAAGATCTACAAATAAAGATGAGGATTCTCATTTTCGTATCCAATGGACAACCATAAACAAAGAAACAATTTTCATAGAATTTAGTCAAGATTTCGGTGTGTATTTTGTGGTTGTACAATGTCTGAATAGAGTTTCGTGAAAGAAGACTTCTCAGTCTATTTACCGTAGTGGTCAGCGGTGAAATATATCGATCCTGTATCGAACTTAATGAACAAGACGATCTCTATAACTCCGAAGTTTGTATCTACCACAGTATTGACGATATCAAATAAACAAGGTCGAGGGTTTTGTGAAGAAAATATGACTATTATTACGTCATAATAAAACATTTCATAATTGTCAAACTCCAACGTATTTTTCATCAACAAAAACATTAAAATTTTATTTACACTTTAAAAAGATGGGTGAAAAAAAAAAGAAAAGAAAAATGGAGAGAAATGGGTGGGGGTAAAGCAGCTGAAGTTGGAAATGGAGAGGTAACGGGCCACATGGCCCACAACAACAGGGACAGTAACAGACAGGATGTAGACAAATTTTCTCTATTCGAATGACGTCAAGCAATTAATGTTATTTTAAATATTCTTCAGTATTAAAAAGAAACACGGCTTGTTTTATCAATTCTATCTCCATTTCCTGAATCAATTATACATCCTTGTTATATTCAACTTTGTTACTGCAAATGTCTGCTGCGATTTTCCAACGATTTCTAACATTTTGGATAGAGAGCCGATCCCTATAAAATTCCAGCGGAATTTCAGCTCAGACTGTTGAGAGAATCTATCTGAATTCTGCAAGTTAGGTTGCTCGATCACTGAGTGAAAAGAATTATATGGATTCCGAGAAGAAAGAGGGTGGCTGAGCAGAGGCGTTTTTCAATTGCACTAATCTTCAAAAAATATTTTCAGTTTTTATTCTGTATGCAAATCATTTGGTAATGTTAGAGGTTGAAAAAGCGGCAGCTGGCAAAATCGTTAGCACGGCAGGCAAAAGACTTGGAAAAAGTCGATCATCGAAGGGAGACAAAATGGTTTGGCAGTAATTCCAGCTTCCATCACGGCTAACAGATTAGGTTCTTGCATAGTTATGTCCCTTTAATTATATATATTACGGAGATGTACTTGCATAGAGAGTGACCTGATCTGAGACCGTGTGCTGTAACAAAAACAATTGCAGCGTGGAATGTGTTTATAAGCTATTTAAAAAACACACAAAAACCGTTAGATTCACTTCAGCATTTAAATTTAATTTGTCAAAATGTTTTCGTCGCTTTGAAATCGCGACCGGTTCACATCGAATGGTTGAGGCTGCACCCGCGTAAAATAAGAATGAAAAGGTTCCATGGTAAAGAAAAAAAAAATAGTTTCGAACCACTGGATTAGTCGATTCCATTCCCCTCACCCAAGTACTTCACTCCTACTTTATTTATCGACTTCGAAAGGATGAAAAGTAAAGTTAACTTTTTCTGGATTTGAAAATAGAAAATAAAGAACGAAAACGCACAACTTTTAATGAGACTCAGGAAAAATGGAAGAGTCTTTGATGGTTCGAGCCTACGTTTCTCTACAAGAAGGAACGAGGGGAGGCATACATGTATGTATGTATGTAGGTAAGGGTGTGTGTGTTTGTGTGTACGTATAGATAAATGTATATATATATACACACGCGTGTGTATGTGTATAGAGAGGAAGAGAGAAATAACGGTGCATGGTTGTATTTCCCCATTTTTAAATTTCTTTGTTTGGGGGCGTTAATTCTGGGGAACGAATATATCAACCTGGCTGTTCATCTTTCCGAAATTGTTAAAATTAAGGACCTGTTAAGAACCTAACACTTCATCTTTTGGCCAAAGAATAAAATGGCAACAAAAAAAAAATAGTTGCAGAGTTAGCTCCCTTTTTTAAAAGCCATTTAAAAAATTTTCCAACGTTTTTTTTCTTCTTTTTTGCGTCGTCCCATGATTGTTTTCTTTGACTCGTTTTGATCATTGGATTGCGACCATGCTGAGTTACAGCCTTGAAGGGTTTCGTCAAACAAATCGAACCTAGTGCTTATGGTACTTGTTCTGTTGGTCTGTTTTGACGATCCGCTAAGTTAAGGGTTAGGGTTAGGGTCGTTGCCATGACATTTGACCTCCACCCGAGACAGAATGTGCGTGGGAAGTATGTCAACTCCCAAGTTGACCCATTCTTCGGGTTTCACATGACTCCATTTAGACTTGTATGTTTACATTGTATAATAAACTATTTCTTATCAAATAAAAGGCGATAAATTTATCCGCTCGGCTAAGACCCTCTACCCGGTCAGTCGACCTGCTAGAAATAGCAACCAAATCTCACTTTCAAATCATATCTTACGATGGGGTGCTGGAAAATCCCTGGATTTCGGTAAAAGAAACTACAAGAGGATCAGTTATGATTTTATTCAACATGATCCCCTCTCAGATTCACACTCTTATTGCAGCAGTCCTTCAGGTTTTCTAATCTCTGTAAAAGAACTCGGTTGAGCCTCTAGCCAGGCCTTTCGCCTTTGTTTTTTTCCCTTATTTTTACAAATGACACATTAACCTTTTTGTTACCTTTTATTGAAATACATTAACCCTGTACTTCTTTTTTGTCATTTTAAAATCAGTAATAATGGCTAGGTCTTTCTTGGGACCCCAATTTTGTGAATGAGTCATAGCGGCACCATTGCAACACAGAGTGTCTTGGGGGATGTTTAGACCTGACAAAATCCATTGTTTAGCCCAATGTGGGAGTATCTTTGCAGTCGCTTGACCTGCTAGAAATAGCAGCCAAATCCTGTCATCTGAAAGGAAGGATACTTCAGAGATAATACAGTCATAATGGTTTGACATGGGCTGCGATGATCATAGCTTGGTCATAGCTTGATCATAACTTTGGTCATAGATATTTAAGCTTGATAAGTGTTGACCCGGGAGTTATCTAACAACAATAACCGCAAGAACATCACCATCAAAACATCCTCAGATTGTCATGACTTTTGTCTCTGCCCCCCTCCCTCCATCAGCCACACACACACACACACACACACACACACACACACACACACAGACAGAGGATCGGCTCAGCTAACAAGAAAGCAATATCATTGTTTCACCCCACCTCAGATAAGTATTTCTATTAAGGAGGATTTGGCCTTCATGTGATAACAGAGCAGAGCTCGCCTCGTTGAGTGACGTTTTTGTTATGATATTAGGTGAGGGGAGAGGAGGAGGTAAACTGTGGTGAGCAGAAAGACTGGCGAGTTTTGCAGAAGCTGACGCTACTGAGCATCATGATGATGATGATGATGACGAGAAAGAGGAGGGGGGATGGGAGGACAACTAGCAAGAAGGGGCAGTAGGAGAAGGAGATGACGTATATAATAGAAACAAATACAGGCTGTGTGATGATATACAGGGATGCACATGTGTGTGTATGTGGTTGTGTGTGTTTATATATATATATATATATATATAAACAAAATAGAACACACATATACAAGGTGTGTGTCGGCTGCTTTTTAGGCAATAAGAGACTATATTCTCAATGTGCCTGGTGTTTAAAAACACCTGAAAGTAAGTCATGGGCAAACGAGACAACTCACATCAGAGGTCCCTTCCCAGAGCATGGGACATTCCAGCAGATGGCTTTTAAACCATTTAGCACATAGCCATTGTTGGTGATATAGCTTGCAGCAAGCCTTGAGCCATATGCAACATTGAAAAGCCATAACCATGACAAGACATTAATGTCTGCTGCTCTGTGTGTGTGCGTGTTTGCCCAGTAACATCGCTTGGCAACCAATGCTGGTGTGTTTACGTGCCCGTAATCTAGCAGTTTGGCAAAAGAGACCGATAGAATAAGTACAAAGCCTGGGGTTGATTTGCTTGACTAAAGGTGCTGTTCCAACATGGCCACAGTCAAATGACTGAAACAAGTAAAAGAATAAAAGGGATCTTTTTTAAAACGGGGGCCACATTTTTCATTAACGAAACACTTTGAAACTTGGAACACTGGTAGAATGTGTCATATAAAACATCTTTTTCTCTTAGTCTTTAAAAAAAAAGAAATCCCTAAGTTATTCCATGTTAAAGTTGTCGTATTTCTGTAATTTCAACCAATCACTGAAACAATTCTATCGGTGATAGGGTTAGGGTTAGGGTAAAACAGCAAATTTAAAAAGAAAAAAGCAAATAAAACGAAGAAAAAAAAAAGAAAATGAAAAAAGCAAATAAAACGAAGCTATGGCTTAATCAGCCAAAGGAGTAAATATAAACAACTGAATACTTGTCAGTGATTGGTTGAAATTATCGAAATAAGACAATTTTTTACATGAAATAAATTCGAATACAAAAATATTTTTCTGTTCTATAACACAAAATAGATAAGAATACGAAGTTTGAAAGTCTTTCGGTACCAAAAACACTACGTAAAACATTAATGAAAAATGTGGCCCCCGTTTTAAAAAAGATCCAATAAAAGAAATCATATTGTTATATATGGGGAGGGTCATATTTCACCAATTAAACACACACACTGAATATTTGGTCTTCACTTCATACTTATTTTTGTTTCTTTGTCTTCTCTTGTTCTGCTTATTTCATTTTGTCTTTCTGTCGTATGTATCCTTATCAGTGCATGAATTTGCATGTCGGGGGGGGGGGGGGGGTGCCTGGCCATCATACAGGTGGTGTCTCTTGTTTCCAGACTTCCAGAAAAACATGTCTGGCCATAGAGAAATGTTTCCTTGCATGGAAACAGGTGTGGCTTGGCAATAAGAAAAGCTTCCAGCCCCATGGGAAAATCACCTCTGATCCATGAAATGTTAAAATAATGATGGTGTATGTGAGTCTACATGTGTGTGTGTGTGTGTACGCACCACTCCCTACACATATTATACCTGTGTGCTTGGACATATGTGAAATGTAAAACTCTGTCATTTGATCCGCCATCCTTGTTTTCCTCTGGTGCATGGTTTCATATATCTGACCATATGTTTAGCCTAACCCCCCCCCCCCCCACACACACACACACAGCCCATGAGTTGCTTGTTCTTTCGTCCTTTCCTTTTTGCCATGCCTACCAAGAGATTGTTCAATTTTTGAGCAACAGATATAACGTAGGTTGTTGTTGGTGTTGGTGTTGTTGTTACACTGTTTGCGATGTAGAGTTAAGAAGTCGGAAGAGAGACGGAGGGAAGTGAATCATTAGCTTTTTACAAATAAACTCTCCTCCATTTATGTAAAAACTAATCTTTCTCTCATTTATACTTATCCTTCCAAACATGTACACACACACACACACACACACACACATCTACTATGCAGTAAGACACCTCTCTGTCCCTCTAATCCTTTCATTTCTCAACCAAGCACAAAGCCACACACCCTTAATGCTAACCCCAGCTGAGGGGTCTCTTTGTCTTCAAGGTACTTGGTGACCCTGTTGGTGCTGGTGCCATGTAAAAAGCACCCTGTACACTCTGTAGAGTGGAGGGGATGACAAATAATTGAAATCTTTGGCGAAATGCTGTGCTTGAGAAGACTTTCAAACCAAGGGAAACCATAGTCGTGTGTGTGTGTGTGTGTGTTTTGCTTGCATCTTCCTGGTTGTTGTAAGTGAGTGTCACTGTCATAAAAAAAAACAGTGAAGGGAAATATTATCTTGCTTTGGAAACAGTTAAGGGTTGGCAGCAGGAACAGCATCCAGCTGTAGAAAATCTTCCTCAACAAATTTCTTCTGACTCATGCAACCTACAAAAATAGATATTGAAACAATAACAATGACAATGATGACAGTAAGGATTAGATTGTCGATGAACCTGTCAAATATATTTCATTAATAATTGTTCAATTGAGCAAAGACAAGAAGAGTTACATTGACTGAAATATTTATTCATTTACACTTCCCCCCTCTGACTCAGTCTGTTTGTCTACTGCAAGACTGTGTTATCTTGTTTGTTTTTTATTATTCTTTTTCTTTTTTGCAATTACTAAAGATATTGATATCAAGACAGCCCTCTCCATGGCTGGTTCAGTGACTGGTTGCTTTAACAATCAACCTATCAGATATACACTTTAGAACATGACACTGAAATCAGATGAGAAATACTGGCCGTGGTGGTGGTGCTGCTGCTGCTGCTGGCGATGATGATGATGATGATGATGACAATGATGATGATTACAATAATTAGAATGACTTTGATAATTGTAACAGCAATAATTTTACTCTGGTTCCACTTTACAAGGCAAAATGCTCCATAAGCACGTACATAAGTAAAGCATTAGACAATGGAGACACACTCTGCCGACCAGATTTAGGCGCAGGGAACCGACACTGTTGTAAGAGCAAATATTGGGTCCAAGTGATATCCTCTGAATTACAACATGAAACTTGAGTCCCCTTTGGGGGGGGGGGTTGCTATAGACAGGCTTTAATGGGGAAGAGGCTACCTTGGACTAGTTTTTTTCTGTGATAATAATGGATTGACCAACAGAGAGCAATTGAAATTTGCTAAACTCAAATTTTATGGGAGTCTATCATGCATATATGTGTGTGTGTGTGTGTATGTGAATATATATGTATGTATGCATATATGTGTGTGTGTATGTTATCTCATCATCATCATCACCGTTTAACGTCCACTTTCCATGCTAGCATGGGTTGCACGGTTTGACTGAGGAATGGTGAGTCAGTATGTAAATTCAAGGTAGCAGAAAAGTGGTTGAAACACAAACCAGAGGCTGTGATAGAAAATAAGAATTACAGAATTTCATTGTACTTCCCCTCAAAGACTGACCATACTTTTGAAGCAAAGAGCCCGCACATGATTGTAGAGGACAAAATAAACATTGTGAGATCATAGGTTTTGCAATACCATATATACTGATAACAGGGTCGACCACCACCACCACCACCACCACTACCACCATCACCACCACCAACACCAACGCTGCCATCATGATCATCATCATCATCATAAATAGGTTAAGTTTGTTTCATTGTGTTAGAAGATTGTGCAAAGTGTAAAGTTTACCTGTATCTCTCTCTCTCTCTCTCTCTCTCCCCCTCTCATTTCCTCTTCCAAACCGTCCAAAATCACAATGTTATCAACTCTTACAACAACCAATGTCTCTTCTTAATCTCTGCTCAACCCCCACCCCACCCCACACACACACACATATGTAGACACACATGCATCAACACATATATATATACCTACATTCATATATGCATAATTATTCAGATACAAACAAACAAAAACACCCTGTTGTTGATGTTGAAATTCCAATGAAGGAGCCTTGGATCTGGGTTAGAAACCGGCTCTTTCTCTACTGGCAAGAAATCTTGAAATAAAACTGAACAATGACATACATACCTACATACATAAGCATGAACACTTGGTGTAAACAGACGCATGATTGGCGTGGGAGATTCTTCATTGAATGGTCTAATAAATACCACCCACAGCATTGAAGCCACAACCGTCAGCCTTGTTAAACAACTGCCTATGACTTACTTTCAGGTGTTTTTAACACCAGGCACATTGAGAACATCTTCTCTTATGCCTAAAAAGCAGCTGACACACAATCTAACAACACACACACATACCATGTGTATGTGTATTCGATTTTTCTCATATTTCCTCAGCTACTTTTATTCATATTTGAATACACACACATACACACACACACACACACACACACATGCACAAACACACACACATGCCTATACACATGTACAGCTACAAGCATAAAAGCCTTCTTCACAAATGTACATAATGAGTTAATGAATACTTAAACATGTTAATCTAAATTTGATATCTGGTACGAAGTAATTAAATACATCCCTTGTTAGTGGCTAATTATTTCTACAAGAATAGAGACATGTACACACAACTAATTGTTACAATCCTGGACTTGGCTTTCAAACGAACACAAATTTCATGCCACTCTCGCTGGATATTCATTATTAGATCATTAAAATGCTAATTACATTAATTACTTATTGTTGCATCTTACCTAATAATTTTATACACAAGTGTTACTGTTTACATGTGTGTGGTGGGGGGAGGTGTAAGTGCCATCCTTCTTTCTTTTACAAGGATTCATAGGACCATTGATCAAATCCATATCCTAATTATGTATGTATATTTGTATATACATACTCATGCACACACCTACATAGATATATATATATATGTGTGTGTGTGTATATATATATGTATACATACACACACACATACATATATATATACATATATATGTATGTATGTATATGCATGCATGCACGCACGTGTGTGTGTGTGTGTGCATGCGTGTGTGTGTTGAGGGAAAAGGTTGGGGGAGCTGTGTTTGTCAGAAGCTTCCTGCCTTGTCTTTGGCCCCGTTTGCTCAGCTGAGCCCTCTGCTTCTTAGATTGCCATTCAAGTGACTCAGCATTGCAGCAGTAAGGACCTGGTACAGGAGTTCCAGGGTTCTTGAGTAGTGTGGAACCATTTCTTTGCCACTATCGTTGCCAGCTCTGCCCTGACCCAGAGCAGTGGCACCTGTCAGAGTTCCAGCAATGGGTTAACCAGTGTAGGTGATGACATTCCATCTGAGTACAGGGACACACAGAAATACCCTAGGTTGGTGTCAGGGTGCTCAGTAAAACTACAGGGTGTGAGGGGCTCATCACTGTTGTCACAGCATCTTTCTGGGAGTGGGGAACACTGATGTAAAAAACTGTAGTTTCAAGTGATTTCTGGTCATCTCGCTTCAGCTCCTCGTTACTTGGTGTTAATCACGGGAACTCAGAGCGTGGTACTTGTGTGGTTACCACTTTGATCCATTGATGTGCAGATGTCTGTTTATGCTGACCTCATTTTCAGACATGTCCAGACCAAACTAGTTAGAAGAGAGCACAATAAGTCATCTCTGCTCCAAACTATGCAAATCTGCAATGGGAGCAAAGAGTCAATCAGGGAGGTCATGGATGGAGAGTTAGAAGTGTCATTGACATTAAGGAAGCACAAGGAGATGCAATCATCTGTGAAGATAGAGCAATCACCGTGTCTGTGTGTGTGTGTGTGTGTGTATGTGCACAGTGCCCTGTTGTGTGATATGGTGGACTCTGAGGAAGGTAGGGGTAGACGAGGAATGGCTTGTGAAAGGTGTACGGGTCATGCCCAGAAGCTCTGTCATCATGAATACAGTGATGGATTTAGTGTACAGGTAGGCATTCATGGTCCCACATATAAAGCACCTGTGTTGGTGCCATGTAAAAAGTACCTGTGACACACAAAAAGCACCCAGCACACTCTCTGGAGTGGTTGGCATCAGGAAAGGCATCCAGCCATTGAAACCAAATCAAAACACATGACTGGAAGTTGCTGTCCAACCCATGTCAGTTTGCAAAAAAAAAAAAGATGTTAAATAATAAAGCTTGGCGATAACTATGTGTGTGTGTGTGTATACACACATATACACACACACACATGTATATTATCATCAGCATCATCATCATTTGATGTCCGTTTTGCATGCAAGCAGGGATTGGATAGTTTGACAGGAACTGGCCAGCCAGAAGACTGCACCAAACTCTACTGTCTGTGTGTCTGTGTGTGTGTGTAAACTTTTGCCAGAGATTGGAGGAGAGAAAAGAGATAGAAAGAGAGGAGGAGAAAAAGGTAAGGAAGGAAATAGAAAGATCTTATAATGTGTGACCATCCTTACGGAAGATCGTTGAGTGGAGAGGTTGACTACTTTTTAGTAAACAACACACACACACACTCACACAGGCACACAGACACACACACAAGCACTCAGAAGTATTGTCTCACATATGTCATAGTGATTTGCAAATCTCTGATTCACTAAGACTATTTATGTAATTAGTAGACAAAAACTCCCTGTAGATGTGTTTAAAATCTAAAACAGAAAGCAAGGGAAATAACTCCAATAGCATCAAGGCATTGAATTTTTTGTAAGGAAAGGCACAAGTGTGGTATATTCTGATGGTGAGTGTTTGGAAATGCCAAAGGTGGTTTAACAAATTCAAAAGTAGGGATTTTGATCTTTTGGATGGGTACTGGTCAGGAAAACTATTCCCAATAAAAAGAGCAACTGAAGAGGATCCCCATCAAAGTATTGGGGGACTTATCCCAAACGCTTTGGGATAAGTTTTGGTTCATTGTGCAAGATATCTCAGCAGATTGGGAAAGTGTATAGAGAAGGGAAGTGGGTACCTCATGAACTCTACTCTGAAAATAAAGTGGTATGTTCTACAAGATAACCCCCCCCCCCCAAAAAAAAAGATAAATTCATTTTAAACCTTACAGTTTAACACTCTAGATAATGCAATTTGTTGGGAGTGGGAGGGCAAGGCTGGAACGAATTGGATTAAGGGCCTGCATGATTAGGATTCCCTTGGAGCAAAACCACAAGAAAAATCAGGACTAGCCAACAAGGGACCCTCCATTGCAGTTGATTGATTGGCAAGACATAGCAGTCGAAACTCAGGTTAAAATGCATTCTGCTTAAAGAAAAATAAAGTCACATTTGCATAATGTATTCGCAGAGAGATTGTCTGAAAAGCTGGAAAAAAATGGAAAAAAGACTGGTTGGTCACGTCGGAATGTCTTTGGTCATAAGTCTGCTTAGAGTTTGCTTGGCACGAGAAAAATTGGCAGCTTCATGGGACAGTGGAGAAAAAAAAACTATTGTAAAAGTGAAAGAGGACTGGGATGTATTTATTAGTATTATTGGTAGCAAATTTAATTTGGTCCTTACTGGGTATTGAGCCCAAAACCGCCGCCACCCTGGGTCCACAACAATCTTCATGCCGTTGGCTTCATTATAATAATTCCTCAAATCCATTCATTCAATCGATCCAACAAAAAAGAAAAAAAAAAATTCTGACTCCAACAAAAATCAATCATACAACGACACCACCACCACCACTACTACTACTAGTAGTGCAGCTACAACCACCACTACTACTACTACTACTGTAGCTGCTGCTACTACAATGACAACCACCACCGCTACTACTATTACAGCTATCACCGCCGCCTCCACCACCACCATGACTACCCTATTGCCCGCTAAACACTGACCTGTCATCTTATCTAATAAAACATCTGATAAAACACTGCCAAACCTCGTCGAAGGAATAACGTTTCATGTAAGTATATCAGAGAGAGAGAGTGTGTGTCCATGCCATATTACATATGTAGTTATATATTTGTATACCTACAGCTTGATATATATATATATATATATATATATATATATATATATATATATATATATATATATATATATATATATATATACATACACAATGCTGTCTATGCTAAGTGGTTGTGTGTTGGTAGTCTTGTATAGCAATAATTAATTAATTACAAATATTTTACATGAAAATATAAATCCCAAACAAGAAAATATAATCATGAGCGAAGAAAGAAGAAAAAAAAAAAGCCCAAAGAAACCTCAATTCAAAAGTAATTGCATGAATCGGTGTCGTTGCACCATAAAGGGTGAAACAACTTATTGAAGCAAGTGGGGAACCGTTTGCGGCAATTAGCGCGGGCGATGGCGAGACTAAGACGGTGGTAACAGCCAAGTGCGGCAAGTTTCCATTTATGTCACGTTTGCCTGTCTTATCTTTTCTAAAACTAATTCCTAGAGTTTTAAAGAATCTGGTCTCAGTCTGGAGAGAATTCAGTAATAAAACACCAAACATAAAGTTAATTGATTTGTCGTGAATATTGGAAACATCTCGAGTTTCGGTGAAAGACTTTCGCCTACGTTTGCTTTCAGTTTCTTAAACAAAGCTTGCTCGTGGTTTTAAAATTATCTTTCTATCCAAATAGAATGTCTGTGTGGTGGATGTATGTATGTGCATATATCTATATAGAAGTTTGTATTTATCCAAATAGAACTGTTGTGGTGTGTAAGTCTATGTAGAAGTCCACATCTATCCACACAGCTGTTTTCGTATGCATGAACACTTGCATATATATGTTTAATCTGTCTAATCTCTATGGATATATAGTATTTCTGTATATTTATAATGTGTTCGATATTCATCCATAACGTGGTGTTCCTTTCCTGACTAAAAAACTGGTGAATATCGAAGAGAGAAACCAGGAAATAAAAGAGGAACATGTGTTCGGAGGGAAATAACTGTTTTGCTCAGCTGTAATTTCCTTCTTATTAAATATATTTTCCTCATAAACATACAGAGGACCTCTATCATTTCCACCACCAAACCCATAATCGATATCTCCACCACTGCCATCATCGATCACTCTAATCAATAAACACTATCATCGCTATCGTCAATACCAATCAGTACCACTAGCACTGCTATCATCGATACCAATCGATACCGTGGGAACAATAACAACCCCCCAAAATCATCTCAAAACATCAATAAAATTTAAAGCGGTCAGGTCACCAATTATCTCTACTCCATAATCATTGCTTTCACGTTTTTTTCTTTTTCTTAAGGTGGATCTCTTCTCCTTCTGATATCTATCTACACACACTCACATACACATAAACACACATACATATTCCCATAAATGTAAAGTAAAAGGCCCATCCTTTGTTGTTTCTTTTTTTTATTTTATTAATATTTATATCAATTAAAACCCACAAACGAACACACACACACCACATCCATCTCCATTCTCCTATCAACACACTTGAATCAGTGGGTGTCACTCTATCTTTATTTTTATATATTATCTATAAACGTTTATTATATTTTCAATATTTGAATCGCTTTGCGAAAGACTGGTGAGTTATTGTTATTTCAACTATCTTATCAAATTTGTATAATTTTATTGTTTCTATGCCTTAAATATTTACCATTTCACACACTCTTCTCCTCTCTCACGTTGGAGCCACCAAGGAGGCAGTCGGGAGCCGCCTCCACTTTCAGATCGTTCGACCTGCTAAAAATAGCAGTAGAATAGACAAACCTCCCTTAAAATCGCAGCCGAAAACAAAGAAGATACGTTGGATAATATCGTCTTTGGCTGTCCATCTACAAAAGAGGGAAAATACTAAATGATTGTCGAGGGAATGTCTTTGATTATAAGCCTGCTTGGGTAGAGCTGACCTGGGGTTAAACAACAACCTAACATCTGTCACATACATGCATATATGTATATATATATATACACACACATAGTATATATATAATACTATGGTATATGCACATTAAGTAAGCTATACAGAATGCTGTATAATAAATTCAATCGCAGCATTCTGACTGTGACACAACTTGTCCTTAAATATTCTTATTTCCTCTGCAATTGCTATGCTTTATAGAATTCCATGTCGTTGCCTCTTCCATTCTTTTTACCAAATCTATTAGAATCTGCAGCTGTTCTGCCTGGAACCAACAGAAAGCCGGCATTTTCGTCTTTTCTGTCTTTTCTCGACCAAGTTGAATGTTTGGTTTGTAAATTTATTATATTTTCACGACGGATGGCAATTGGAAGATTAAACCAAGAAATGTTATTTATATATGGCTCGCTGCACGATTTCCATAGCTTCAATGCAGTAATATATATATATACATTCAGTGTTTATATAATAATTAGTCACATAAATATATACACACATGCATGTGTATATACCTGTGTGTGTGTGTCATATATATAAATATACGTACACCTACACACCTACATGCACGTGCAAAGTGAGTGTATATATATATATATATATATGTGTGTGTGTGTGTGTGTATGTATGTATGTATATTTGTGTGCATTGAATAGGCAGTATATATTTTATGTATGTATACGCTATTAAAACCCAAGACTGACAAATTTTGTTCAGAGGTGTTCGCTTCTCGCCATTAGAAGTTGCTTTTGTCATCATAGTCATATTTGAAGTTTTATTATAGTTTTGGCAGGGTGGTGGTGGTGGTGGTGGTAGTTGTTATTATTGCTAAGGCGGTAGATTTGGTGCGTCGGACAAAATGCCTTGTGGTGTTGTCGTTTCGTAACAGTTCCTTTACGTTCAAAGTTCAAAACGTCGCCTTTCATCGTTCCGGAGTCCGACTCCTTCCCTTCCAGAAATTCCTGGCCTTGTCTTTAAATCAGAAATACCATTTATGTGCTGAATTTAGCGGAAAAGAATGGATTTAGAAGGAAATCGTGCCATTATTTCGATTGTCATTGAAGAGGCAATAATGCTTATTAATAGTAATTCATTTATAAACTCGTCTACCAAGTATTCTACTTTTCTCCTGCCAAGAAAATTAAAGATTTATCCTAGATTTTGTATTATTTATAATTATAACTGAAAAGAATTATGCGTGTATGTGAACCTGTGTGTTTGTGGCATGTGTGGTGCGTTGCGTATGTCCATGTGTTAGTGTGTCTATGGTGGTTGTATGAATTTTGACCCTCTCAGTTGAATCTGAAACTCTGGTGAGTAACGATTTGGTCAGCGAGATTTCCGCATTCACTCAGCCATTTTAATTAGACCAATTGTGATCTGAATGTTGAATTTATTTATTTTTCAAGTTGTCATTATGAAAGTTAGTCTGACAGTCTGCAATGTAGGTTCGAAACCCCAAACCGTTTCACTTATCGTCGTCGACAACCTACCCTAAGAAAGGCATAGATGATGCTACACAGTTTTATTATTTCTTTCCCTCCACGTTCTGGTTAAATAATCTATCTATCTACATTAGTTGTAAACCATTTCACTTCACATTTATCGATTATAGGAGCCAACGTGCGAGCTTCTATTGTTGCCTCTCTCGAGTCTTCTTGCTAGAAAAATAGCAGCCAAATCTCAATTATGTCAGACACATTCTGCTAACTTATGAAAAAGGATGGACACGTCGGTTAATGCAGTCCTTCAAACACTTATTCAAAAATTAAACAGGATTGTCATTGTTTGAATATGTTTAGTCATAGGTCAGCCCGATCAAAGCCGATTTCAAGCTGAACAACCACAATAACTTTGATCAATAATTGATATTGTAAATCTCTTTCACTCCGCCCTAAAATGTCTGACTTTGCCATTTGTAAAAACTTTTATTTTTTAAAAAAAGAAATCTAAATTTGACTTCCGACTCGGTTTCCTTTGCTGTTTCAGAACAACCTTCAGTCGCTAAAATAATTAGAAAAAAAGTATGAACACCACAACTTTATACTTTGTCTCTTCTATAAATAATTGTCAGTTGTTTTCTTTATCATGATTACTTCCAGCGGTCTTGGGTTCGATTCTCACAGTCCATATAGTTTTTTGTTTTACTGTAACCCGCCCTTCTCTTAAACACAATGTTTTATTAGAATCTTTTTCTTTATTTTCTGATTGTGGTATTAAATGTAATGTAAAATTTACATAAATGATTTCTTGCTAAGACAATGTTACTTCGAATTTCGATAAAAGCTGAGCTTTTGTGACGCTTTTTGCCTTTTTTTAAAATCATTGTGTGAACAAAGTTATTCAGTTTCAACGAAGAGACGAAACCAGTTGGTAAAACGAACGTAAGGAGGTACATTAATCTTTCACAAGAATTCTCGAGACTGTCAGAAAGAATGATTGTTAAATAGCTTCCTCTTTTGAGTTTGTGTGTACTGACGGCTTGTCTTGAATATCATTCGGTTAATGTAGTCAAGTAGATCCGGGGGCAAACCGAGGAGGGGGTCTCGCTAGGGTCTTTCACTACCAGTCATACAATCTGCATAATCCTATATATTTACTTATTTCAACTATGCTATAGTTTTCCCAAGATCTATGCTGTGTGTGTACAAACATACACCCACACACAAATATATACATAAACGCACGCACACACATATATATATACGCACGCACACACAGACACATATATATATATATATATACACACGCACGCACACACACACACATATATACACACATTTTTTTGATATCGCAAAGGGATTAATTGCTGTTTGGTCAGCTGTCGATTTTTACCCATTTCCGTTCTGCCAACATCTTCAACCGCACCATCATTTATCCTTATTTTTTTCTTTTATTTCCCCCCGTCTTTCCATTCTGCACCTCCACTCTATACAAGGCCATAACCACCATCTTCTCTCGTACAAAACACTTGTCCGACACTTACCACCATCGAACCACTCATTACACACCAAGCCAACCATCCGTCCACCACATCTCCATCATGCTTTACCATCGTCTCACCGCCACTTCTATATATTTTTTCTTTTTTTACCCCTTTCCTTCCGACAATAGTATGGGAGTCCTAGGTACAATGACATCTGCTCCAAAACTCTGCTGTACAAAAAGACAAAACCAAAAAATGCATCAAACAATAAAAATAAATGAAAATTGGACGGTCACGGCTGGAATGTCTCCCCCCATTCCATGTGACTTTAGCCTTAAACTTCTATTTTCTCCTTATTTCAAACCTCAGCTCTAACAATCTTTTGCTTTACAGATTCCATGAGAGAACCTCTTTTATCTTTTTTTTATTTCTGATTGCCATTTTATTTGTCTATTTATTTTTCTCCGAAATATACCAATCTCGCCTTATTTAGTCATTTTTCTCGACTCCGGCTGGTCCGACTCTGTAGTTGCTGCTCCACTTCAAATGTCACCACCTCCTCCTCCACCGCCACCACCACTGCTATGACCATCGCCGCCGCCATCAAAGCAACAATAACAAAAAACTACCAGTCACCCACCCACTTTTGTTGTTCTGTTTGCCGATTCGGGTATATTTTTGAATGTTGTTTATTGATACATCTGTTCGATCCTGTTAGGGGTGTGTGTCTGTGTTATTGCCGTGTTAAGCATTACAGATCCGTAATTAAATCTGTTTGTTAATGAAAGACAATTTGCTTTGCGTGTCTAAATAGATTTCATTAAATCTTCCTCTTTCTCTCCCATACACACCCACATTATATATGCATGCACATATATATGTATGTATACATATATACTGATTTGTGAATGTGCATATATATATATATATATATATATATATAATGTGTGTGTGTGTGTGCATACGCTTTTTCAAAAACAAACAAAGAAAGCAATATTCTATATTCTTGAATAATTACAAAATATTCTACAAAAATATATTTTTAAGAAATGGACTTCCGCGACTAGTTTTAACACTGACTGGGCAATTCAATTTTTTTTAAAAATTGAAAAGGTACTGAGACATTTTGCTACAATCATTAATTATGTTTATAATAATTAGTAATATCTATTATAATTAATAATGCCTTTTCTGACGATGTCAACAAAACGTATGATGAGAAATAATATTTTTTTAAAAATACCAACATTTCCATTTAGTAACTTGTATTTTAAGTATAACCTTTTAATTTCTGAAGCAAAAACAAACAAAATAAAACTTAAATCTTCTTCGTAGTCGGTGTTGACTTCGTAAATTTAATTCTTGCGTGTGTCTTGAGTCCTTAACTTTGGAGTTATTTGTAACGTCGCTCCGGTCGAGTTCGGGGCCCGGCTTCAGACACAGTCGCCGCCTCCCTCATAATTTCATTTTAACCTTGACGTCGTTACCATTTTTCACCATTCTTTCGTGCTTTATCATCTGTGAAAGTAGGTTTCAATCAAGCTGCGAACTTTGGTCGCTTTTCTGTTTTTTTCATCGATATTGAATAGCAGCCGCGTGCATGGCGGTGACGAGTGGGTGGGAGCTAAAATATCCTTTGACCCTTTATCTTTCACTACATTTACACATATGTGCATGTATGTCATACATTCGTTCGTTTTCTCTTCTTTTTTTTTTTGTTATGGTTTGGGCGGGAACTGATTTTAAAACCGGATTTTACGGCCGAATACTCTTCCTCACACCAAACCCCACGTTTTTCCGGTTAAGGTTTTTTAAAAATTTTCACAGGTCTTTAATGACCACACACACACGCATACATAAGTCACTGAGGAAGTCTCTACATGCACGCTTGACCTGCTAGAAATAGCTGCCAGGTTTCTCAGATCACATATTATTACAGTCTTTGAAAAGGGATAACTTGGTTAATGTAACCCAAGGTACACAATTACTGAAAAAAATTAGGGGTTAGTCATAGCTAAAATGTTTTTGATCAGGGGCCTGCTTGATTAGGGCTGGCTTTGAGTCTGAACAACACCATCCCTAGGTGTTGTTTCAGGACTGTATGGATGTTATATCAATCCATCCAACCAATGCCAGCATGGAAGATGGACATTAAATAATGATGCTGATGTCTGGTTGTTTAAATCACAAGCACAATCCATGTGACAGGCTTCCACACAGTCTCCATCTACCCAACGTTCATTCACAAGGCTTGGGTTGACCCAAGGTTTGGGTAAAAAAACAATTTGCCCAAAATGCCCAGCAATTTACGGTTGAACCTAGGGCTCCAAGATAGTGAAGCAAACTTCTTGGTTAAGCCTGTGGGCCTATAAGGCATTTGGGGTCAGACTAATGTACGCTTCCTTTACAATTGTGTGAATTGACGGGTTGTGTTGTGATATAAAGGCTCCCTGATTGGTGGTCAGTTGAACAGTGAGATATGTGGATGCATTGAGTGGACGACACCTAATGTTGGAGGCTGACCATCTTGTATTTTCTCTAGGCCAACGAGGAAGCAACTGCACTGTGGTCTGACCTCTGAGAAATAGCAACCAAATCACTCCAACGTTTTTAAAAGGCATGGCTCAGTGGTTAAGAAGTTTGTTTCCTAAGCATGTGATTTGGGATTCAGTTCCACTGTGCAGCTGTCTTCTACTCTAGCCCTGGGTCAATCAAAGCTTTGTGAATAAATTTGACTAACAGAAACTGAAAGAAGCCCATTGTGTTGTGTGTATGTATAAAGTGTATAAATTTGTGTTTGTGTCCTTTTGCCGTGATATCATGTGATGGTTTTCTAGTTTTAGGGAAGTACTACCTTACCTGGAAACTAGTGAAGGTTGGTCACAGGAAGGGCATCCAGCTGTAAAGATACCTGCTTCAACAAATTCCATTTGGTCAATGCAACCATGGAGAAATGATGATGATGATGAGTATATTTTGTTGGAAAAGCTATAAATGGTCATGTGACTAACAAGTTTATTTCTCAATAGAGTAGAGTTGAAAGTTCAATCTCTCACCACAGTACCTTGGGAAAGGGTCTTCTTCTGTAGCATCATTAATGCCCTCTGTTAAATATGGTACCCAGAAACTGGTGTTATGGAATGTATTTGATGTGGATGTGTGTGTGTGTGTGTGGTAAAAGAGGGGTATCTATGTACAATGTATATGTGTGACATGTTATGGTGTGGTGATGTGTGTGAGGTTGTAGATTTCTGATGAAATGGGGGAGTGTATATGTTTGTGCCTGAGCCTGTCTCCATGTGTGTGAGTGAGGTGAGTAATTATGTGTGTGTGTGTGTGTGGTATGTTCAAGTAGTGCAGATGTGTAGGAGGATAGTGTATGATATGGGTGTGTTTATGTGGTGTACGATAGCATGGCGTAATTTAAGCAGAGATACGATCAATGGTATGAGATCAGAGGCATGAAGATTATTGACATTAGTCCGGGTGTACCATGATGTATGAATTGGGAGTAGGTTCATCAAAACTGTGATTATGACTACAGAGGTAGAGAAGGCATGGGACTTGTAAGGAATTGAAGATATGAAGTGGTTGGGGTGGTGATAAAGGGTGGTTGGGGTGGGCAAGGAGAAGGAGAGGTTTGGATAGGTAATTGGTGGCAAAGATGGCAAGAAGATCGAAGGAGGAGGAGGGGAGAGATGGTGAAGGTGAGGGTTGAATGGATAGAATTGCTGAAGGTGAATTGAGTGATGGTAAGAGAGGTGACCATAATACAATCATTGCTGTACTTACTTTAGACTTCATGGGTGGGACCTGTGAACTTGGGCTCTTCCTGGTTCCCATGGCCATTCCTTTGAATATCGGTAAAATTTACTGTCGAAAGTGGCAATTCAAAGTAAGGACAAGCTCAGCAAGGTAAGGGAGATTAGAAGAGCTTCAGGGCTCCCTACATAATGTGGGATGATGGTGAGTTAGGGATTTGATATCTCAAGTGGAGAATGGAGGAGCTTGGTGGGAAGAAGAAGAATGAGTTGGAGAGGTGAAGAATGGGATTTTCTTGAATAGGAGACGGAAGGGTAGTGACTAAGGGCTGGGGAACCTTCTCGAGGGGGTGGCATAATTGCTAGTGGTTATGACGGGGTGACCAGAGTCATTATATTTATGAATTTGGCAAAGGAAATAGGTGGTGGGGTGCGAACAATATAGTTGGGGTCAGTGGGGGAAACGACAAAGTGATGAGATTTTTTTTTATAGTGGTGGACAGAAGAAGTTGAGTAGGGGTGAGGGTCTGATAGAAGGGGTTAATAGAAGAAGGGTGTGTTCTATTGGCTTAATACTTCCTCCCTATAGAGGCCTGTTTACCATACATCTACTTCACCACCTTTATCGGCTGATTTCATCACAATTATATTTTTGCATTGGGGTTGGTCAGTGTGATGTGCTCAGTTTGAGTAACGTTGAAGCAATGCAATCACTTAAAAAAGTCAAAAGAGTACACTGGTGACAGCATCCAGGGTTTCAAATTGACCTGGGGACCAGTATGCAATTGGAGCATTGATGGTCAAAGGTAGTAGAAACCACAGCTGGAAGCCCTTCCTAATGCCAATCATTTTGCAGAGTGCGCTGGGTGCTTTTTTTTATTTGACACCAGATTGCAGTGAGGTCACCAAGTAACTTGCAAGACAAGACCCCCTCAACTGAGTGGGGAGTAGTCGTGAGGGAGGTGGCTTTGTGCCAGGTGTGGAGAGGTTAGGGTATGAATAGAGGGACAGTCGATAACATCGTTGCCAGTGCTAACTTGGAACTTATTTTATCAACCCCAAAAGGATGAAAGGCAAAGTTGACTTCTACGGGATTTGAACTTAAATAATAATTTTTCTTTATTAGCCACAGGGGCATAGATGAGGGAAATCACAAGGACACCGTCCTTAGTTTTTGTGTTGTCCTAAATATTTATTTCCAGCCCTTAAAGAAAAGTATTATAAAGAAAAGTATTATTGTCCTTTTCTTTATAATACTTTTCTTTAAGGGCTGGAAATAAATATTTAGGACAACACAAAAACTAAGGACGGTGTCCTTGTGATTTCCCTCATCTATGCCCCTGTGGCTAATAAAGAAAAATTATTATTTGAGTTCAAATCCCGTAGGAGTCAACTTTGCCTTTCATCCTTTTGGGGTTGATAAAATACGTTCCAAGTTAGCACTGGGAACGATGTTATCGACTGTCCCCTTCCCTAAAACTTCGGGTCTTGTGCCCATAATAGAAAGAATTATCATCATCATCTTTTGGCAGAATGAAAGTCTGTATCACAGAACCGGCGAACATGCCGGACCAGAATTAATATTTCATCGACTGAGATCAAACACCTTTACCGATCGACTTTTGCCTTTTGTTATTCTGCTGACTGGTGGATCGACAAAGTACCAGTCATACACTGTTTCGATATAATCGATCCGTAATAATCTGATTTCTCTCTTCCTTAAAAAAAAAAAAATTGAAATTCATGGCTTTGTTCCTTTGTTAGAGAAGAATTACTCCAATTGGCAGAAACTGCATTCGATGACTTCGACATTTTTATTTACATCTCTTTTTCGTGCCAAAATCAACTTCTTTTTTCCTTCTTCTTTTGCCTTCCTTTCTTCCTTACTTCAGATGATGAGGGAAAATGTACTCGTAATATACTTGAGTTAATTCGATCGCCTTTCACTACACACCTCTTGCAAACTCGTGGCCTCCTGCCAATGTTAAGGAAGAAGAAATCATTAAATATTCCAGCAGATAGGATAGATAGATGGTTATTAAGCTGATAGGCTAAGCTCAACCAGCCCAGCGTTGTTGTAAAAAGGAAGAAACCACCGACATATGGATGACACATCCAATCCTCCTACCACTGCTTCCTCATCCCTCTTAGCCTCTGCTCCCCCCCCTCCCGCCTTTGCCGACTAACCCTCTTTTGTCTACATTTAAGCTTCATACAACCGTCACTCCTCCCCCTCCTACTTTCATTGTTTCCACTTCTTCCTACTCTCCTCTCTCTTCCCTTCTTTTTCCTTTTCTCTCTTCTTCTGCATGTCTCTTTCTTTCTTTCTTTCTTACAACTACTACTATAGCTACTAATAATACAACTACTAATGCTATTATTGTTTTTTTTCCTCTGATTGTTCATATGTTCTTTTGTTTTGTTCTTTAATTCTACTACTTCTGCTGCTGCTAATATGGAGATCGTGTATTTTTCTCCTTCCTTTGTTACTGTGCAATAAACTCATTTTTTCTTTTTCTCTCTCTCTCTCTCTTTTGCAGAGGAAGAAGCTTAGTCTGGGTTCGGGCAATTTGCAGAAAACATCAACGATTACTGGGGAGGACACGGATTCATTATTACCCCTGGTTTGGTACACAGATATTTCTGTTGCAAAGTGGCTTGAACTTATAATAGATACATACATGCATACATAACATAAGAAAATAGACATAGATTAGGAGATAACATTTTATGCCCAGCTAAAAGCACGTGCACATAATATATATATCTTTATGCATATACACCCTCGATCATTCAATACAGTGAGATATACAACTGCAGGCATCTAAATGTATTACATATTAAATGACAGAGAGTTCTTTTAAACCCACCTCCACTAAACTCATTGCCTGTCGACTTGTCCACCTCCCTCTCTCTTCCTTCACGTTTTTAACATTCGTCAAATAACCACACAAGATAGACTTACAAACAGCACTAAACACACACACACACATATATATATATATATATATATATTCATTCCGGCAGGCACACACATACAGACATAGAGTCGAATATCTAGCATTAGATTAGGGCAAGCCACTCTTTACCACATCGTACCAGCAGGATTTATCTCCGCACTTTACATCAACCAGCATGTCGTTTGTGCCAAAGAGTAAATTTCGACATGTCTTCGGCAAAGCACTCCGTCGGGACCAATGCTATGATGGTATCCGTATCACCAAAAGTTCCTGGGATTCTACCTTTACTGCTGTCAACCCGAAGTTTGTGGCCATTATCACCGAATCCGCCGGTGGTGGTTCGTTTCTCGTCCTTCCTTTGGCAAAGGTAACGATTTTTTAAAAAAGAATTATCGATTATAGTGTGTGTGTGTGGAGGGTAATCTTTAAAGTTATTGTTCCTACACAAACTTAAAACAATTAAAGGACAGGTTCATTAATGGTAACTTTTCATAATTGATTTACTAACTTATATTTCAGTGAGTAAATTCAGTTAGACAACCCCTCCCTGTATGTAATACATACACAAGTATATATATATATATGTATACACGTAGAAATCCTGGGGGCGTAAAACAAGTTCTTTCTAACCTTTTCAAAAGGATTTTGTTGACAAAACTTTAAAGATCGCCGTTTATAGAATTGCTTTTTTTATATTTCAGTGAGAAGAAGAAAAAAAAAGAGCATTCGGCGAGGTGTTTGCCCTCTATTTTGATTTTATTTTAGTTGTATTTTCACGATTTTCTAATATATGTGTGTGTGTGTGTGCCTTTATTTGCGAGCACTGGCTGTTGTAATGAAGAAATCTTACGGAAAGGGAATTTATTAAAAACTCCTTTTTTTTCTACTCAAAAATAAATCACACCATCAAATTCAATCCTCATCTCGATTTGTCCTTAACAGAAATATATGGCATTTCATCACATTCGCAGTGTTTGTACACCAGTATCCCCTTCGGTTGTCACCATTCCTCAATATTCCCATAAAAAATAAATAATCTTCTAAACTATTTCAGATTTTAAACCGGTTGAGGCTTTCTTTGTCACTTTTAAGTCTGCCTCCTTTGAAACACTGCGTTAGCGACGAAGGGGTTCTTGGAAATAGATGCAGTTCATAAAAAAAAATGAATTTATTGTTTCTTTTGAAATTAATTTGAGTTTACATTTGAAATAAAAGTGGAACCGTTTAAATTTTTGTGTTGTGTGTTAGTGTGTGTGTATATAGTGCGTGTGTATATATATAGTGTGTGTGTGTGTATGTATATAGTGTGTGTGTGTGTGTATATATATATATAGTGTGTGTGTGTGTATATATATATATATATATATAGTGTGTGTGTATATATATAGTGTGTGTGTGTATATAGTGTGTGTGTAAATGTATGTGTGTGGATTCATGTATTGTCTTCATATTCTTACATCGAAAAGCATTTTTAAAAAGACTACAAATTCTCTTTTACTCCCCGAGGCCTGACTGCAGTAACGGAAACCCCGTAGATACAGATTTAAAAATGTTGCCCATATATGGCACAAGTTAATTCGAAGACCTAGTTTTCGGTAATGACAGTCACGGGCGTGGATAGACCAAGTCGGCTCCTATAACTGTATTGCACAATTATGCATATTAGTGCGGCACAGTGTCAATAGCTAAAAATTATTCCAGTCTTTCCACTAAAATGGTTCGGAGTATAGAGAATCAATTATATTCGAGGCATACTGAGATTCGTGTGTGTATATAATTATATGTGTTAGTGCATGTGTCCGTTATACACGCTGAGAGTTGACGTGTGTGTGGGGGGGGGGGTCCTGGAATAAATTATCTGATGATTTATGCTTCTAATAACCTTCTTCAAACGCACTCACGCGTGTATAAATGTGAAATCATTTCTGTCCCCAAGTTGTTTGTTTAACCTATTTGATCAAAGACCATTTTCGTCTGTCTTAAATGTAGGCACCACACTGTTCAGATTTTGTCTCTTTTTAAAACTGTAGGTTATCATTATTTGAAGGCGATTTAGCTGACATTTCTAGCTGGTTTAGTGACCATTAGCTTAGAAGACCCCCTCACTAACATGTGTTTGCTTTATCTAAGTAACCACTCCATGCTGTCTCTTACATATTTCTGTTTGAACCAAAGAAGAAAAAAAGAGCCTCCACCCAGTCACTGTCTTCCTTCAAACACATCCTACCCTCTTCAAAACGAAAGGACAGATTGCATAACGGAGTCCTATATAGACAGTCTAAAATTAAAACCGGGTTGATTATGCTAAACAACAACACATGTCTGTTTTCGTGCCTGTATATGTAAAGTACATTTATGGGTGTGTGTGCATGTTGGTCTGTTGTAGGTGCATTGTGTGTGTGCATATATATAATATGACTCTCTTAGCAAACATATGTCCATGCTATCATCATTGTATACATCTATTTTCTTTTTTTCTCTCTCATCCTCTTTGTGCGTGTCTATCTTATACACACATATCCATACATATTTAAGTGACAAGTGTATATATATATATATATATATATATATATATGTGCATATACACGGACATATCTTAAAATCTATGCATATATATATATATATATATTTATATACACGCATTTTAGATGTGTGTGTATGTAATATATGTGTGCATATATAGTGTATATGCATATATAGTGTATATATATGTCTATATATAATGAAACGAGCAAAACATCAACTTGCTTCCCTTACACGTGACTAGGGATTGCCTCACTGCCAAATAACACATCCATTCTCTACATAATTTCCTTCCTCTCTCTCTCTCTCTCTCTCTCTTTCTCTCACTCCGTTTCTTCCTCTCTATTTCTCTCCATCCGCGGCTCAGCCTGTCCCATATTTCATAACGTGTTTTCCCTGAACCTTGTTCTTTGTTTTCTTAAGGCTCATTGTTGATAGCTAGACTATATTTTGTCATCTCTTTTCGCTCTCTCTTTCCTCTTTTGTCCACATTTCGTATTATTGATTGTTATAATTAGTAATGGTTAGTAATGGTAATGATAGTGCTACATGCTAAAGCAAAAAAGGAATTTTACGTTGAGCATTGATCCTAGTAATTAGATTTGGAGATAATTGGTGTTTATCTCATTGTTTTATTTATTCTTTTTGTCAGAAATTCAGAAAAGCAACCATGTCGAGAAATAGAAAGGAGGGAACCGCTCGGTTTTCACTCGACCTCTCTCAAAGTGAAAAGCCTTACTGTCTCAAGGGAAAGAACGCTCGATAATGTAGCTTAAAAAAAAGGCGAGATGGTTACGGTTGGACTGCTTACGGTCAGTGGTTACGGTCAATGGTCTGTTTGATCAGAGTCAAAAAGCACGAACCAGCGAGGGAGTGAACATCTGAGTAGTCGATCAAATTGCTAAACATCGAAGCCAAATCTCGATCAAATCACACCCTGCCGTCTTTAACTATGAAGGACACATTGTAGAACATGGTCCTGCATAAGATAGGTTGACCACGTCAGTCTTTGGTCATATGTCTTCTGCTTGCTCGTACAGGGATGGCCAGAGAGAGAGAGAGAGAGAGAGAGAACCTGTGTGGTTGCTCGACTTGGCAGAAATAGCAGCCTAATCTCATTGGAATCCCCTGCTTTTAAACTAGGTGGGACACATTGCATTATGAAGGTCTGTATTCGTTCCTGGGAAACAGTCATGGTTGGAATACCTCTGATCCGTAACCTTTGCCTCATCAAAGGTTATGGATCTAAACAAATTATGAATTTCATGGGCTTAATCTCTATGTGGTTGTTCAACTTGTTAAAAATAACAGCTAAACCTCCTTCGGATCACACAACACATTGCTAATAGATGACACCGTGTAGTCCTAGATACACTGATTGTTCAAAGTGGACCTGAGATTAAACAACAACAACAACAGATTAAGAACTGTATTTCGTGTGTGTGTGTGTGTGTATGTGTGTGTGTGTGTGTGTATGTGTGTTTAGAAACACACATACACCTTGTTATTTCAGAACAAAGGCTGAGTTTTTAAACTTGCAATAGAATGTGTTTGTCCTATCAAGTGTGTATTCAAATAAGTTTCCTCCTCCTCCTCCTCGTTTCACATTTGATTTCCATGCTGTCATGAGTTGGTCAAGTGCTTGCTGCACTCCTTGATGCAGTGGAGGGCCACTTCTCACTTGTCAGTTAACCTTTTGTTTTGGTTTCTATGGTCAAAAACCCTTCCTAACAGCTGCCACTTGGTGCATTTCGTTTTTAGTGGCACCAGCACTTGTGGGGTTGTCAAGTCTTTGACCAGGCTAAAGAGGTTTCTCCATCAAATACTTAACAGATTGTATTTATGGGGGGACATTTTATTGCAGTATCGGTACTACAGTAGACAGTGTGGGAGAATGAGGGACAGTAAGAGGTGTGTAAGTGGTGAGAGTGAACGATGACTGTCAACACCAGACAACCAAATAGTGAGAGTGTAGGAAGTAGAATGTAAGGGAGTGCATTCATCTAATGATGTCCCTTTATGCCTTGAAAGGAACAAGAGAGTTATGATGATAGGGATAAGAGAAGGGTTGAGTGTTTCCTTAAGTGAATAACAGGCTGCAACCATCTTTTGTACCTGCATTTTGTTTCCATAAGTCTAGCAAATGCCACTCCTATTTAGTCACTCTTTGTATGAAGCATCAATGCTGCCTGTCTATTAATCTTGAGATAGGAAACAAACCATTCTCTTTAAATTCTCTCAGTTCTATCTCAATCCATTCTGAAAACTTTGGAATTTGGAAGAAAATTTCCCACCATTTAAGGCCTCTTGATGCCAACTGGAGCCTCCAGTTAACCCTTTTGTTGCCAAATTTCTGTTAAAATATACTGCTTTTGTTTCAATAAATTTAGAAAATAATGAAGAATTTAGTAAAATAACTTTTTGTAATTAAACTAATGTTTGGAACACAAATTAAGAGAATTTTGATGGAAGTTTCTAATTTAAATTGTTTTAAAACAGGAAATTTATAGCATCACATCAGGGCAGTCTTAGGCAGTTTAGTATAAAAGGGGTTAAACGCTCTGAAGAATTACAATGCAAATAGATTCCCAGAAGACCTGATTGGAATATTCAAAGAATTTTATTTAAGTGTCATTATAAATCCCAACTTCATGATAAAAAAGCTTTTAGTTAACCAAAAACTTTTGGTAATGTTAGGTAAACAGAGCTAATGAGGAAATTATGTACTTAGATAAGAATTCTAACCACCCTCCAACCATACTTCAGAGGTCTGTAGGTGGAATAAGCAGAAGAGTATCCAATCTATTCAGAGATATTTGCAATTGAGTTTCTTCCTTTTATCTGGAATATTCCCTATCCACCCATACATACATCTTCAGAGACAAAAAAGAAAAATAATTTGGTTTAATCCATTATTCAAGGTGACTATAGCTACAAGCATAGCCAGGAACTGCCTATTCCTTGTAAGATCCCATTTTCCAACTATGCATAAATACCACAAATTATTCAACATCCATAACATTAAAGTTAGCTATAACAAATTATTTCTTGCCTTATCTAAGCCCAAAAGAAAGCTCTCTCTCTCTCTCTCTCTCCCTCCCTCCCTTTCTATGTTTTCTTTATATATATATATATATATATATATATATATATATATATATAAAAAGAATATTGATATGTGAGTGTGTGCATATATCACATATATCGCACGCATGCACACACAATTCTTTTGAGGTTAAATATGTAGGTGTACATTTATACATGTATAACCACCCTCTTCATAACCAGCTGGTCTTAAACTTCTCTGGCATGGCCTGGAGAACTAAAGACTAATTGGAAGGTGTCGGGAGCTGATCCTTGATGGACATCTATCTGCACTTTAAATATGATTTTGAATTCATTGATAATTCTCACCTTACTGACACCAACTTTGTACATCTGTACCTGCCTTTCACAGCTGTGTGTGTGTGTGATAAAACTGTTATGTCAGCTTGTGTCCCTTTATGTCATGAGAGACAATTTAAATATTCAGTTTAATGAATTTTGAAAACTGAAACCTATTTTATTTGCCTTTTGAAATAATCTGTAATTTTTATTTTGTTTTTAATTTTGATATGGGCTTATCAACTTGAGTGGTTGCAAGCTGGGGTATGTATGTGTTGACTGTATATATGTGTGTTTGTGTGCGTATGTGTGTGTGTGTGTGTGTGTGTTAATGAGTTTCTTTGCTTTTATTATAATGTGGTAGGAGGGGTGTTGTGAAGGCTGATATATAATAATGGTATTAGGATTATCGCGAATTAATAACATAAATATATGTTGAGCTAATAGAGATAAATAAAATAAATACCAGACTGCATTAAGTACTAGGGACAACATGATTGGCCAAAAACCCTTGGAGGTGGTGCTACAGCATGGCCATGGTCCAGCGACTGAAATCAATAAAGGTACACACTGTGTGTGTGAAAATTGCTTTTAGTAGATGATGTACTCATGTGAAAACTCAAGTCTCAAAATGCTGGTGGTGGTGGTGGTGGTGGGGATGCATTTTGGGTCTACTGTAAAAGCCTGATTAGGCCCTGGGGGCTGGGAGAGGGAGGCAAATTCAAAAGCTGCCCCAGGAGGCACACACTGTAGTTACACCAATGGTCTTTCAGAAATGTGTGTTCAAATGATGATGATGGCAATAATGTTGTACATGATTATGATGGCAGGTTTTCATGTCCAAAGGGAAAGCAGCAAGCCCTTAAATGGTTCTGTAAACCAGCCTTTGAATAGCTGGCTCTAGTGCACTCGGGGCAGGTATATAGGCTTTGGTCATGGTGGGATTGTGATGATGACCCCTTCCTTCCTCTGGTGTTCTTTCTTCTGCTTTGGTCTTCTCAAAATTGCTTGCTGCAGTCTGGATGCAATCTCACCCCACCCCTCTTTGTTCTGCAACTCCTTCCCACCCTGCGGGGTGGTGTCTATCCTTGTCTGGGTGAGCTGGCATTTCAGCAGGTTTCTGAAATGCTTCTGGAGATGCTCCTCTGTCTCTTTTGCCCCGGCTGAGCTCACTATAGAATACAGCATTCTGGATTTGTCCACATGTGAGATGGGGCCTGACCATTTGTGATGTCCGAGCAGCAGCAGCCTGGTTTCACTGCTCTGGACATTGGTCTGCTGAGGTAGATTCTCCATGGTCAGGCATTTTTCATGTCCCCAGTTGTCATCTGTTTCCAAGCAAGCAATGAAGTCTGGGAACAAATGACATTGTTCGTATGATAGCAATACTTGCTTACAACCATCATGTGATGTGAAAATCAGAACACTCATACACACACACATATGTTGGGCTTCTTTCAGTTTTCAACTTTTAAATTCACTCACATTGCTTTTGTTGGTCTGGAGCTATAGTAAAAGACATGTGTCCAAGGTGCTGCGCAGTGGGACTGAACCCAAAACAACATGGTTGGATAGCATGCTTCTTAACCACACAGCCATGTATGTGCTTTGCCATAAAATTCTTTGTTACATTTAAAATTAATTGTAACGGAGTCAATGTATTTCATTAGAAATATAATAATGAAAGGGTTAACAAGAATAAAAGTTGTCACCATTGACCTGAATGTCACAATATTAACAAATACAGAAACTAAATTGGTTTCTTTAAAAAAAAAAAAACAAGCAATAACAAAAAAAGAAATGTGGAACTTGAGGAACCATAATGTTAAGAGGTGACTAATTCATGTCGAGCCATGAATAATGTTGCCTTAGAGTACCACTTGATACTTATTTCATCACCACCACCACCACCACCGTATCTACTAAGCTGCAACGTGATAACTGCAGCTGGTGGTTTGAAGGATCCTGAAGCTACTACAGTTGGGTTTTTTTGTTTTACATCTCTCATCTTGACCAGAAACACTGTTTTTTTTTTATTTTTTACTTTCTTGCTGATTTTATACACACATATACATTCATACATGCATGTGTGTGTGTGTGTATATATATATATATATATATATATATATATATATATATATATATATATGTAATCTTTTTTAAATATTGCTTTCACTAATTGCAGGCTTAGTATACTAAGCAGAATTGATGTGAGGTTAAGTAGCTAGACTGCTAACTATATTATTGTTGTATAACCATTGTGTCTTGCATTTTTTGACAAGCTGCTATTGTACTCTGCTTACATCAGTTGGTTCTCAGCACCTCGGTTCTGCCTCAAAATAATTCAAGAAAGAAACCGATATATTTGAGCTGCAAAAGCAAAATAAAACTTGTTCTAGCAATATGATTCATCAGTGTTTTAACATCCATTTTTCTTCTTTTTTTTTTTCAATGTTCACCTGGGTTGGCCAGAATTGGTTGAGGTGGATTTTCTATGGCTGAATGCCCTTCCTATCACCAACCCTCACCTGTTTCTGAGCAAGGTAATATTTCACCTTGCAAAACAGGAAATGAACATCACTTGTATTATGGTAATGCTCATTTACAATTTTATCACTAGACAACAGAGCTTCATTCAGTCTCCACCTATCAAATTTACTCACAGCACTTTGGTTTGCTTTGAGCTGTAGTGGCAGTCACTTGCCCAAGGTGCCATGTAGTAGGACTGAACCTGAGACTGCATGATGTGGAAAGAAGCTTTTTAACCACACAGCCATATCTAAAATAAATTAAAAGCAAAACAAATTGTTACATAATTTTTAGATATTGTAGGTTCCACTAGATGGAACTCTTTAGATTTCATTACCATATTTGGTTATTTTTTTTCATAAGTACATAGATACACTTGTATTTCAATCTTCCATGATTTATTTAACAATCTCGGATTTCCTCTGGACAGCTTTTTTTTTTTATTTTGTGTTTGTGTGAGAGTGAGTGGATGAGTTTGTATTTCTTTTGTCTTTATGTTGTAAATGATGGCCTTAGTGTTCATGTGGATGTTATTTGTTTGCAGTCCACTGTATAAAAACCTGTCCAGGATTTTTGACCTGATGTGTTGCACGATCTTTGTAAACAAAACACTCGTTCATATGGTGTCTGGACGGTTTGTTGTTCAATAGTCTGGGAAATAATTACCTTCTTTGGAAACAGGTAGAGAATTGGCATCAGGAAGGGTATCTGACCATAGAAAATCTCATATGGTTGGTATCAGGAAGGGCATCTGGCTGTGGAAAACTGCCTCAACTCACTCTTGTCTGACCAATGCAAACATGGGGAAAGTAGACATAAAAACTCTAATGATGATTTGGACATTGAAGAAATAGAATTATATCAATATTTTGCCATTCTCAGAGATTTACTTAATAAAATTCACGGAGTAGTTTAATGTCTCGGTTGGAACCATTTTCAATGCATAATTTTATATTCTTTAGATCTGTTAATGAAAAAAAAAACCTATTTTTCCTGCTTAATGTTTTTTGTTTTTCCCAGGAACAAATAATTTCATGAGGATTGTTAATAATCTCTGGGGGCAGGAAAGCTCATTATTCACACCCATTCTACCTCATTTGTAGCACTTTTAGTATAAAAACTGAGAAGGTAAGATTTGATCTTGAGTCCAAATTTTGCAACAGCTGTTCAAATTTTGCTTGTCCTTTTTTCAGTCATAACTGATAGCAGGTGCCCGGCATTCTTGCACCATAATCGATGATTGACTGTGTTAAAAGACATTTGGAATATGAAAATATTTTCCCCAACAATTATTGCATTGGTCTTCACCTTTCCAACAGCTGCTGACAATGCATGTCGTAACAGCTGATACGTATGTCTATACACACGTGTGTGTGTGTGTGTGTGTGTGTGTGCTGTGACCAAACTAGTTGTCAAGGAGTTAAAAGGAACAGAGGAAATATTGTAAATGAGAATTGAGCCATAGCTGTGTGACTGGTTCCCATCTTGTGCCTCAGTCCTCAATTATGACCTGTGGAATTTCATGTTTGCCATCCTGGTTCACCAAACTGTTATATTCATTCTGCAGCAGCAGGAGTAAAAGTGTATAATTAATATTTTATTAACTTCCTATGGCGAGTTCAAATACAATCCTGTGGTATAACTCTGAGATATTATTAGCAGTTGACTCCTGGATTTGTCTCTCTTTCATACTTCATCCTTCAACACCTGACATAGAGCCACGTCCCCCCCTCTTCAATACATTCCCACCCGGGGGGGTTCGATGTAATTGACTTATCCCCTCCTCTGAAATTGCTGGCCTTGTGCCAAAATTTGAAATCAATAATAATTGTTTCTGATTTAGGTACAAAGTTTTGAGAGACGGTGTTAGTGGATGTCATTAATCCGAACTCATTTGTGGGGTGGGGTTTATCAACCTCAGAATGATGAAAGTCAAAGTTGGCCTTGTAAGTACTGGGGTTGATTTGTTCAATTAGAAACCTTTCAAGGTGGTGCCCCAGCATGACCGCAGTCAAAAACCTGAAACCAGTAAAAGATAAGAGAAGAAGGCCAAGTCTTCAGGAAACCAGAAATATCCTGTATTCTTCAAGAGGTTTGATGGTGCTTTTGTCTGACAAACCGGAAGAATGTGTGTAATACTTGTTAACCTACTTGGTCTAGAGTTACAACGTCCTATTCACTGCTCTCGGCAGGTTGTGTCTGTGTGTCTGCTCTTCAGATGTTGCTTTGTGTTTTAACTCTAGACAGACAGACAGACAGACGGAGACAAAGAAAGCAGCTGTTTGTTATGCTTTTACCTGTATTTGATGCGGCTGGGGGAACGATTTTGATGATATCACATCATCATCATTGATTTTACGTCTACCTTTCCATGCTTGACGGGGTCAGATAAATTTTCTGCAGCTGGATGCTCTTCCTGTTTCCAACCTTTATCGGTTTTCAAGCAAAGTAATATTTCCCATATTGTTAGACATGTTTTCATGCATGGTTGGAAACAAATGACACCACTTGTATGGTGGTGATCATTTATAACTATTACCCAATGTTGAGACAAAACGACATAAACACACACACACACACACACACACACACAAACACACATACACACACACACACACACACACGATGAACTTCCTTCAGTTTTTGTCTACAAAATCCACTGATAAGGTTTTGGCCAGCCCAAGGCTGTAGTAGAAGAAAATTGGTCTTGGTACAAGACAGTGTGATTGAACCTGAAGTCATAGGATTGGGAAGAAAACTTCTTCACCACATAGCTAATATACCACCACCATCATCTCTACACGCACCCAATAGGCTTCCACACAGTTTCCATCTCCCAAAACTTTATCTCAAGGCTATAGTAGAAGACTCTTGCTGAAAGTACCTTGCAGTGGAACTGAACCCCCAAGCCATTCCTCCTCCACAATGGTCCCATCCTTGTCTCTCCTCCCAAGGCGTTGCATCCTTCTACTCGCACTGACCTCTACTGACCTACCTCTCTCCCCTTCCTCAAAAACACTCAATAATAACACAAATTCTTCTTTTGTCCTTTGTGACTCATCTCGTGTCTCATTCCCCAGACTCATTATTGAAACATTTTTAACTCCTCAATTTTTATTCACATTTCATCTCTCCTTCCTGTCTGTCTGCTAATCTACAATTCAAATGAAACATTAACCACAGTAAACCTCACTCAGTCTTGGCTGATGTCACAAAACTAATAATAATAATAATAATAATAATAATAATAATAATTTCTTTTAATAGCCATGGGAGGAGGGCCTTGATGAGGGTGAAGGTTTCAAATTTTGGCACAAGGCCAACAGTTTTAAGGGAAAGGATAAGTCGAATACATTGACCCCTGTGTTTAACCGGGACTAATTTTATCGACCCTGAAAAGATAAAAGGCAAAGTTGACCTCAGAAGAGTTTGAACCCAGAATGTAAAGAACAAGAAGAAATGCAATGAAACATTTTGTTCAGTTCCCTAAAGATTCTACCAGGCCACTACCTTAATAATGATAATAACCCTACTATAGGCACAAGGCTTGGAATTTGCGGGAAGGGATAAGTCGATTTCATCGATCCCCAGTACTCAGCTAGTACTGAAATTTCTCAACCCTGAAAAGTAAAGTTGACCTTGGTGGAATTTGAACTCAAAACATAGGAGCAGATGAGAGACTGCTCAGCATTTCGCTCAGCATGCTTAATGATTCTGCCAACTCACCAGTAATTAGATATACTTGACTTCAGAGATAAAATATATTTGTGTGTCCATTGTATGTTGGTGTGAGAATTCCTGATCCAGTAAAATATACATAAAAAATATATATATACACCTGAAGATGTTTACCTCTCTGTCTTTGAGCTGGGACACATTTCCTTTTTACCTCAACCTGCTGGCACGGCTGTGTGGTTAAGAAGCTTGCTTTACCACCATGTGGTTCCAGGTTCAGTCCCACTCTGCAGCACCTTGGGCAAGTGTTTTCTGCTATAGCTCCAGGTTGACCAATACCTTGTTAGTGAATTCAGTAGATGGAAACTGAAAAGAAAGCTGTTTTTTTCTTTTTTTTTTATGTGTGTGTTTGTGTCTTCCTTTGCCTAGACATCATGTGATGTTTGTAAATGCGCATCATCATCGTATTAGTGCGATTGTTTCGGGTTTTCTGTGAAAAACATGTGCAGGCAGGAGGTCCCAAAATTGTCAGCAACCCCTCACTGACTTATAAAAACAAAAAAACAAAAAGCTTTCACTGATTCTGCTGCAGTTGTACTTCCCATAAAACGATAATCTCTAAGTTTAGTGAAAGGAATTTGAAAGAGGATTTACTCAATGTGTGTGTGTGTGTGTGTTCATAAAAATAATCTATTTATCAACAATAACCCATTTTATTGAATAATAAAAATGATGAATAATAGTTGAAAAGTCATTGAACATCTTGTTTTTTTTTTGTTATCAGTGATAAAGTGCAACACAAAGAACATTTGAAAAGTTGACATTATTCATTATTAGAATTCAAAGTGTTATAATTTAGTGTCCTAAAGTAATATTAACAGTAATAAAGTCTATTCTAGACAAAGCTTTTTCCCTTTATTTCCTAACCATGTCAAGTGTTCATTAGTTGACACATTGGCTGATTGTACTTTTTCTCTGATAAAAATTGATAATTGAGTTTGTGTAAATAGCAAAAGGCTATCTGCATTTTCCCTACTTCTGTTTCAATCACTCTGCTTCGAAACTCTAAAAATTTAATGGTAGAAACGTAGAAGCTTACAAACTTATAAAATAAATACCTGCACAAACATATTAAGCTTTCACAAACTTTTAATTATATGCATATGATGATGATGATGGCAATAATGTTGTACATGATTATGATGGCAGTTTTTCATGTCCAAAGGGAGAGCAGCAAGCCCTTAAATGGTTCTGTAAACCATCCCTTGAATAGCTGGCTCTAGTGCACTTGGGGCAGATATATAGGCTTTGGTCATAGGGGGATTCTGATGATGACCCCTTCCTTCCTCTGGTGTTCTTTCTTCTGCTACTGTTGCTTTGGTCTTCTCAAAATTGCTTGCTGCAGTCTGGATGCAATCTCACCCCACCCCTCTTTGTTCTGCAACTCCTTCCCACCCTGCGGGGTGGTGTCTATCCTTGTCTGGGTGAGCTGGCATTTCAGCAGGTTTCTGAAATGCTTCTGGAGATGCTCCTCTGTCTCTTTTGCCCCGGCTGAGCTCACTATAGAATACAGCATTCTGGATTTGTCCACATGTGAGATGGGGCCTGACCATTTGTGGTGTCCGAGCAGCCGCAGCATGGTTTCACTGCTCTGGACATTGGTCTGCTGCAGGACTCTGTTGTTAGTGATGTATGCCTTCCATGAGATATCCATGATAAAGTGAGAGCACCTCTGGTGGAAGTGTTCCTGCAACTTGACCAGCATGTAGTTAAATGCATATAAATTCACATTAATAAACAATACATTCATGTTACGAAAGCATGCTCTCACTTAAAATAATTCCCAAGTCTTCAAACGTGCACTGCTCATTCCCCCCCCCCCCCCACACAGCTAAACCTGCAAATATCAGAGTACTTAAATGTTGAAGCACCATTGTTCATTCAATACATTTACTTACAGAAATACTCTGTCTGTCTGTCTGTCTCTCTCTCTCTCATATTCACATGCCCTCATTTAAAATTGCATAAGCATATGAATATAAATGCAACATTGAAGTCTGACACAGTCCTCTAGCTTGTTAGATCCTGTTGAATTGGCCAATCCATGCCAACATGGAAGATGGACATTTGATGATGATGTTGACTAAGTGCGGCAAAGTGTACTCTGAAAGTAGAGTAGTGAGAGTAAGAAAGACCTGGAAAACGTTCTGCTGGTAACAAATGGTTTCTCTTTCAGGAAGAAGGGCAGATTATATGAGGTTTGTGTAGAAACTGCAATGCTCTGTGGTAATGTACTGTAAGCCTTGATTACAGAGGATTTGTAAAGACTATAAAGAAATGAAGTGGGTTTGCTCTGTTGGTTGCATAAATGTTTTTCATGAATGACTGAACATTGGAATTTAATGTGGAATGTCAGAGAGAAAAGATTGCAGCAGTTGAGGAATGTGATCCGTGTGTGTGGAAGATGCCATCTGTATAAAGGACTGGTAGAGCACATGGAGTGGAAGGAAACTTTAGAAGACTTGGAGCCAAGTGCTGGAGGCTGATCTCGTGATATTCAGCCTCATGAAAAATATGATGAAAGGACTGGCTAGCAACATGTGCTGCCGGAAAAGCTCTGTCCATTCGTGCAGGCATTTATGGAACAAACAGTAACCCTTATATGCCCATAAGAAAAGGAAGTCTTAAAATTTCACTGTATTTAGATTAAATGTTATGGTAGGCTTTCACAATCTGGAAGAGAAGGACAGTAATGCAGCTGTTAGCTATGGGTGTCGACTTCCTTCTGAATATTTTATTACATTCTCAGTCTGGTGCTTCCTGGTGAGTTCATGTCCAAACAAGTAGGAGCAGGTTTTGTATTGTGAAAATGCAACCAAGGGTTAAAATGATGAAAGTGATGGGGGCTGGGGTATTCTTATGCTCCGCACTTTGTGCTTGTGTTTGCACACATTTTACAGGTGCACAAAAAGGCAAAATGTGTGCAAATACGGTTTTCAAGACAAAATGGAAGATGGTTATATTAATATGAATGAGTACATTCTTTGCAAACAGACAAAATGTGTACACAATCAAATGTTTGTGCTCACCCAATCTGTAATATGTGTAAATTTTGGATCTACTAAATGCCATGTTTAAACTCCCATCTTCTGCTCTTTGATATCCCCTCACCTCTCTGCTATTTATCCCCTCTTCACTCTCTCTCCCTCTCTCCTATACACTGCATCATGTCACTTAAGTAATAAGGGACAGCACTGGGACTATCTGCATTTTCCCTACTTCTGTTTCAATCACTCTGCTTCTCTCATCAAGATGCCTGTCTACGAGCAACTGCATCAGATTGATTCATAAGTAATACACCCAACCTTCACACTTTCTCTGCTGCCATCTTTTTTTGTTGTCTGTGTCTTTATTCGAACATGTCCTTCTGCCCCACCTCCAATCTCACTTCACCCGACCCTTGTCACTTTCCTTCCCTGTCAGCTGACCTGGATCTTGTAACAAACTATGACTATTCCCCCCCTCTCTCTCTCCCCCTCACACTTCTTCCTATGTTATTTAAACCACCCCCACCTCACTACTCGCACCACCGCATACTAGATTTTTTCCCCTTCTCTCTTCCTACGTCAATCCCTGCATGTCGCTCCTTTAGATAGGTGTGTATGGGTTGTTGTATATATGTATGTATTTATGTCTGTGTATGCACGTGCACATACACACACATGCACATTGAAGGGTGTGAACACACACGTGGACATGCAACATTCTCTTGAAAGCTTTTTAGGTGGAAATGACATTAATTTGTTTTAGCCTGTGCATTGGGAGGAGGGAAGGAAGTCTGCATGGAACATAAATAACTTTAATTATATTAATATATTACGTTTGTCTGTAAAAGAGGGGACATAGACAGCCCCTGAAGAAGACAGTGATTTTGATAGGTTAGAAAAAATTTGAAATTCTTTTAAAGTATATATTTTTTATTCCTTTAATTATTAAAGATTTCTTTATTTTGTTTTATTTTTATTCTTGTAATGCAATATTAATTTATCTAAGATAAAATTAAATGAAGTATTAAAAATATGAAATATTGATTGATATTTGAGGGGTGAAGGAAACCATGTCATGCCGTTAACAAGGTGAGCCATTTTGGAAGAACGAAGGATATTTCTGTAACTAAAACATTATTGTCCTGTCTCTGCTTTTTTTTAAACTTCTGCCATATCCCCCCCCCCTTTCACTCCCATCTTTTACTTTCTACTGCTGTGAAGTAATAAATATATACCTCTGTAAATTGGAGACTGTCAACATTGGATCAGATGTCATACTGTTTCCGTAGACAAACCTTTTTCTTTCTTTCTCCCCCTCTCTTTTTCTCCCCCTCCATGTGCCTTCCTCTGTTTATGTGTGTGTGTGTCTCCTTACATGTATCCCTCTCTTCCTGTGTCTCTTTCTCACTCTGTACCTTGTCTGTATGTATCTCATCCTTTGCCCCCCAGTGTCTCTCCTTTCCTCCCTCTTCCTCTCTTCCTCTTTACCCCCCCCTCTCTCCCTCATTAACTATTCAGTGTTCAGTGACTCTTATCTGTCTTTCGGTAAGACAGCCATTTCTTGCTCCATTAGTTTTTCTCTGCTGACAAATTACATCATTGTCACACACACACACACACAGAAGCAGGGAAGAGGACAAACGATGTAGAATTTCCCCCACCACTTCGACTCTTTTCTGTTTCTTTTTGTTTTTTTTTAATTTATCTCCTTTTTTTTTCATCCAATTTCTTCTTCTCAACTTCCCTAACACACTCTTGCTCCCATTGCCAAGGTTCTTTGCTGAAGTTATCCATTGTAAAAACTCTTGTCATCCTCTCTTTCTCTCTCTCTCTCTCTCTCTCTCTCTCTCTCTCTCTCTCTCTCTCTCTCTCTCTTTCTCTCTCTCTCTCTCTCTCTCTCTGATTCTAAAAAGAAATCAAAAATAGAAAATATCAGTTCTTTCATTCTTTTTTCTTGTTTTGTCATTGGATTGTTACCACGCTGGAGCACCATCTTGAGAAGTTCAGCTGAATCCATCAACTCTCAGCACTTATCTTTCAAGTCTGGTACTTATTCTATCAGTCTCTTGTTATAGAGATATAAACAAACCAACGCTGGTTGTCAGGTGGTGGGAAGGACATACACATAAATACAATGGGCTTCCACACAGTTCCCATGTACCAAATTCACTCACAAAGCATTGGTTGTTATGGGGCTGGTGTAGAAAATGGCCAAGATTCTTGTGGCTCTACACAGCTAAATCAAACCAGGGTTTATAGGAATAATGATCTTGGAGGTCTCAAGGAACTTTCTAGATGAATAGATACGAAGGCCTTGAGGCCAATATAATTGATAATAAACCAATAAAGTAAGTTATGGAAGTGAGGTAGTCTCTTCTCCATATTTAAACCCTAACTAATAGGTAAAGGAATTAAGAATGGTAGCTTCCCCCCCCCATTTTGGAGAAAATAAAAGGTTATCTAACCATCTCTCTCTCCCCCTTTCTATCTCTTGCTCTATCTCTCTTCCCTCTCCCATTCCTTGCAATAGTTCCGTTATCCATTGATTCATCCTATGAGGGCCACTGGCTGCTATAATCGTTAATCAGAGGACCCAGTACAATTAAGTATGATGATCAATCTTTATTCAAGCCATGCCCCATCACTGCAAGAGAAACGAACCCTCGTTCCTTTATATGCTGGCTGTTCCTCTTACTTCAGTTGGAGGTCGGAGGTTTTGAAGTAGGTTTTTTTATTGGCAAATAGACAGACTGTGATTGTTTGAAAGTTTTTGAGAAGGGCATAGCAAGGGGTGGAGGACCGCCCAGTACACTCCACGAAGTGGTTTGCATTACCAAGGCGTATGCCAGGCATAATAGAAACCTTTGCTGAAACAGACACAATGCTGTTCTCTGGCCCTCTGGATTCGGTCAAACTGTCTGATTCACACCTGCATGGAACATGATGATCACACACACACATACATACACACATGTGTATACAAACACACACATACACATGTGTGTGTATGATCATTTGACAAGTGGTGTTGATTGGTTTCAGTTTCTGTAATTCAGTGCTTCTACAAAAGAAACCCTGTGAAATAAGTACTGGGTTTGATTTGCTTGAGTGAAATTAAAATAGTGCCCCAGCATGGCCATAGCCCACTAACTGAAACAACTAAAAGAACACACACACACACACACACACACATACATGGGAGCTGATTAGAATAACATGCAAATGAAAAGCACTCACTGTTGTAGTTAGATGGTATCTTTGGAAATGTTCTAAGTTGCTAAACTTGTTAATATATTAAGTTACCCTATCATTGTTCAACATCAAGATCTCATTCCAGAAACTAAGATTTTAAATTCTGTAACAAAAGAGTTGGAAAGAACGAATAAAACCAGAATGGTTTTGGTCGTGTTTGTTCCGTCCAACAATCTCAATCATTCTTTATCTTCAGTTTTTTCATTTTCAATTCCAATTCCTTACATAGGCTTTTATATTGGCAAGAGAAAGAAGTGACAAGGAATTGCAGTTAGGACAAAATGGGTTACTGCAGGAGAGCACTTGCTGGACATTCTCAATCAGATCCAAGAAGTCCTCAAAGATCCAGCTTGGCAGTCTCCTGACCATTTCTCCATTACTTTGACTCCAATCAAATCACAAACACAAGTAACAATGCCTCTGCACTTCTGCACTGCAGGGCCTTCTTCCCCGTCTCACTTTCCTTGGACCCTTCCATCATTACCTTTACTTCCAAACCCTTTTTTCTGTCTATGGCTTGATTTGTTTGTATTGTACCTTGTATAAAGCCTCCTCTATCCACGTAGGTATGCTTAAGTCTATATACTGCATTCAGTTTGTGCACACACTATATATGCAATGTTTTTTTTTTTACTGACCTATAATTTCAAATCCTTGTTCTTCTTGTTATCATCTCTCCATCTCTCCCTCTCTCTCTCCCTCTCTCAACGTTTTCTTCACACTTCTGACCGCTCCTCATTTTCTTTACATTCCTAACAACCTATTTCATTTCTTCTTAGTTCTGACCACTCCTTTCTGACCTCAATTCTCTGCTCGCCTCTTCCCTTTTCCCTTCCCCCACACCGATCTTGTTTGTGTTTACATCTCTGTGTTATTTTTCGTACGCCTATTGCTTTCGTCCATCACACTCTTTGGCCTACATTCTCACCTAATCCTCCTCTACCTCGCCTGACCCCTCTCTCTGTTCACACGACAACTGATTAGAAGGGCATTCTTCACCACCTTCCCACTTCCACTGACCTGGATCTCGCTAATAACTCCTTTTCTCCTCCCCCCCGCCCCCTCCTACATTGCACAACTCCCACACCACTCTCACCACCTCCTTCGTTTCTTCCACCATTCTGGATTTCTCTCCTCTTCTCACTCCAACCCCTGCATCATTCTTCTCTTTTCGTTTTCTTTTCATCGACACTTTTGCCACACAACTTCTTCATTCTCCCCCACCATTCCTCCAAGAAGGACAAATGTCCAAAACGGATGTCTTTTTTCTTCTTTTTACTCATTATGGTCAGCCAACTCAACCGAACAATTCTTCTATCAATGATTGTTTCTACATTTAAATTAAAATGCAAGAATAATCAGGATATAATAGAAAATATTAAAACACAAAAGACGCTGTTAATTAGAAGCAGAAAATATAAATTCTGCAACAACTCTTCCGATAGAAAACCAATTTGCAAAGCGAGAGAGTTGTTTTGTGTCAATTGCTGCAGTGTCATGTAAAGTTTAATAACTGCGAATTTAAACCAAGTTATAATAAACTCAGCTTATTGGGAACTTTTTTCTCCTCTATTGTATGTCACTTGTCACAAGTGTTGTAGTCGATGTTGATATCGTTTAACTTGTTGACAACAATACCAGCATTTTAGAGAGAGACCAACTGTATTGTTGACTGAACGAGCTTCAAGTATGCAAACGGCCACGGCAAATACATCGTTGTCAGGCATTGCAGAACCCTGCGGAGACCTGAGCTGAAAGTGATTGGCTCTTCTCTACAGATTGTAAAATATATCTAGCTTTTATATACACACACACACACTCATACACATGCTCTTTGAGTGGACGGTTTCTTACTGACTCATACATATTGACATTGCTACACAGTGTGGCACTCACACGCTCTCTCTTTCTCTTTCTCCCCGTTAATAAATTGGTGTCAGAACTTAGCCACCATTGGACTCGGGGTGGCTAATGGGAAATCGAGAGAGATAAGAAAATGAAAACAAAAATTAATCATTTTGTCGATAATTAAGAGGTGTAAATATTTTATTTCACCGTTTCCCCTCCATTCCCCCCCCCCCATTCGTTTTCTCATGTCCTGGTTGAAATGATTGTTCAAACATAAAACAAAGTCGTTAACTGATTCCAGCATCTCTTTTTCTTTCCTCTCAGCAACGAAGAAGGGGGGTGGGGAGCTGTTCATTAACCAAGCAGAAATGGGAAATTTAACGAAGGCTATTATGGAATGGTTGTAGCAGAGTTTGTTCGAGTGGCTACTACAGTAAGGTTTGTCCTAATGTCTGTGTGATCAGAATGGTGGCAATGTTTCGGTATTAGTATATGACGTCAGTCATGGGTGTGTTCTGCTCTGTCGAGCAGAGGAGACACTGTGTCACTCTCACTCATGACATCATAGACTTTTACCGAAAGATCGCACAGAATGGCTTCAATAGCCCTGGTTTGTCCTAGTTTCTGTGTGGTTAGTAATCTTATACTTTCCCACAGCTGAAAATTAATTTTCGTATTTGGTCTCATCTCCCCTCACCTGCCTCTCTTTCTCATCAACTAATACCAGTAATATACTGGGACTGAATAAATGGATTGAATAAGCATTCCTTATGTTTTTAGTATTTCTGTTTCTTTTTATGTATTCCCTCTTAATTAATTCTGGATAAAACCAAAAACCTGTTAGAAATAGCAGCCAAATCTCTTGTTTCATAGAGAAAAGACTATGTATCCGAGATGGGTGTGGTGATAGTATTTTGGTTTTTAAATGATTTTTTTTTCTTTAATATTCTGACGCTAAATGCGTACAACCATAATTGTTTGCAATGTGATACTAGTTTGGCTAATTTCAACTTTTTATTTTTACAATGTAGCTATTTTGGATTTTTTGCTTCAGGAACTTAGAAAAAGAGAGAGAGAAAAAAAAACTAAACAAGTCAAGTTTTGTTTGTGAAGGCAAAAATAAACAAACCAAAACATAATTAACAGTCCTAATACACATAAAGAACAATACTTTACAGACTTAGTTGCTTTTAAACACAAAGTGCATTACACACAACCATATTTCAGCTCTAACATTCACACACACACACACACAAGAGCTATTGAAGGTCAGGGAGTTCCATGCATTGCACTTAATGAGAGTTTAGCAGCATACGAAACTTTAAAAGTAAATAAAAAGTTATTTTTCCCCCCTAACTACGGAGTTCTGTTTCTCCTGTTTGTCTTACAAAGCCTCTGTGTGTTGTGTGGTTTCAGGTTCGGTCCCACTGCATGGTACATTGGGCAAGTGTCTTCTACTGTAACCCTGGGCCAACCGAAGCCTTGTGAGTGAATTTGGTGGACAGAAACTGAAAAGAGAAAGACACCATAGATGTATGTAAATGTGTGTGTGTGTTTGCTTCCTTGTCTCTTGATGGTTGTAAAAGAGTGCTGCTGACATCATAAAGCAATGGTGTTCGGCTTCAATCTTTTGGGGGAAAACATGTCAGCCACAGTGAAATATTACTTTGTTTGGAAACAAGCAAGGGTTGGCAACAGTAAGGGCATCTGGCTGTAGAGAATTTTCCTTAATGAATTACACTTGACCTGTGCAAGCTTGGAAAAGTAGATGATATTAGTTGTTCATTTGTTTGTTGAATTCACTGGACTCAATGTCTGCCTGTGCGTCTCTCTTGTCAGTGTTGGTATTGAGAATGCTCAGCTGAAATACTTAATCATCTGCTGTCATTGTTTTGTCCATGTCTTGAAGGACCTGGTTCCCTGATGATAGGAGGCAAGACTTGAACTCGGAACACAGAGCTGAAACAGATACTGCAAGGCATCTGCAACATGCTAACCATTCCACCAAACTTACTTCTGGGTTGGTACTTATCAACACTGGGAGCATGAAAGGCAAAAGTGATCCAGGAGGGATTTCAGAACTTGGTGAGCTGGAGCAAACACCATGAGGCATTTTATCTGCTGCTCTCATGATTTTGCTGATTTCCCATGCTGGCATGGGAAATCATCATTGTTTAATGTCTGCCTAAATTTAATGTCTGTACTAAATTGGGAATCCTTATTTTCATATAGGAAACCCCAACTGGTCTCCAAATTAAGGGCAGCTTCCATAACCTTCTAACTTCTTTGTTGTTTGAAATCTTTCCATTAACTTTTACTGAGTTGTCCCTGTTAGACGTTCTTGCCAATGTTTCCTGCAGGTGCATTCATCAAGTTCTTCCCTTAATTAATCACTGCTAAGTAATTTCCCCTTTTCTCTTCTTCGTTACCCTGTCTTAACAATGGCAGACACAGTTTTGTTCATGTGGTTTTGCACCCCCCCCCCATATTACACTGTTCTCAATTTCCTTCTGTTCTGCCATTTATTTTTACTACATTTTGCTGCCACATGTTGTTGGTGATGATGATGTTTCTGGTGGTTATTGATGTCATTAGAGACGGATTATTTTAAAATTGTTTTCATTTCATTCTCAAAGTTCCATAGATTTGTGGTTAGAATACAGCAGGAAAGGATCTGAACACAGATATTTCAAGCTGAGCCAACTGGCAGGAGACCTGGAGGTGGGAAGACTAAGAATGAATTGGTTGGATAATATCCAGCTGGTTGCAAATGGTTGGAATCCAGAAGGAAAATGCAATGACAGTTGTTTCTGATAGGACCTTTATGGAAAAGGTGCCTGAGGAATCCCCACCCCCTGGAATAGTGGGTGACGAAAATGGATGAATATATATATAAGAAACATTACTAGTTTTTGTCTTTCAGTCATCAATTTGGACCCCTTTGAACCCCTTTGCATCATAAATTTTACAGGCTTTGATTTTTTTTGACAATACTTCAACCCCCCCCCCCCCATTTCCCACATCTGATTAGTTTTGTTTAATCTTAACCTTTGACCTCGTAATTAATGTAGCCTTTTACAAAAAAAAAAAAGGATCAACTGACGATCTGCATTTTCACCAAACTGTTCTTTTATATTACTTCAGCCCCCATACTGCAAAATCAGCTGAAGTTTGGGGGTAACTGAAAGCACCAACTGTCCCTTTATCTAATTCCCAGTCTTAAGGACCAGCACCACAAGTTGCAGACATCTTTCCAAATGTCCCCTATTAGGATTACTTTCATTTCTCTATTTAACTTTGGCATGTCTACGTAATGGAATTGTTGTTTTCTGGCATTTTCCCACCACCAATTGTCAGAGATATTCTGCATATTCTCTTCCCACATATTTCATAGTTTGTTTCTCTTACGTGGGGAGGGTCTTGATAAGGTCCACATCGACCAAGTTGATGTTGCATCTGGTATCATCAGCACCATCCTCCCCTCAAACATCTATTTACAGAATGCCACTAATGGCATTACCAGTGATTTCACTACTGTTAGACACACAGCTTGGCTTGCTATTGTTGCTGTTGTTGTTGTTGCTATTGTTGCTGTTGTTGTTGTTGCTATTGTTGCTGTTGTTGTTGTTGCTATTGTTGCTGTTGTTGTTGTTGTTGTTGTTGTTGTTGTTGTCTCTAATAATATTTACTCATAAGAGAATTACATCTGTCCTCATTTATCATGGAGATTAGGTTCCCTCCTCCACCCATAAAAAGCCTACAGTGATAAATGAATCGTTTCCATGCACTTTGTCAAGGCATCAAGTGATAGTCATTGAAACCAAACTCGCAGCCCACAGCAGCAAAGCTTTCATTGTTACCGATTTTCTTGATCATTTCTGCCTTTTCCTGTGCAGAATAAACTTGTTTGCATCATTTTTACAGATCAGGCACTTTCATATTTTGTCTCTTCACTGGTCCCATGTTGATGGACCTGTATAAAAAATACACGTCCTTGTAGCAGAGTCACGTAATAACAAGCGATAGCTAGTACATTGTGGGTGGTTATTGGGGTACCTTTTTCTGGTACAAGCGGAATCTTCAGCTGATTGCCAACACATGTTACCACAGATCAATCTGTGGTTTACAACTCGTTTCACCATGTTTTCCTGAACTACTGAGAAATGAGGCTACATGTCTCATGTCTGCAACTTCCTGTTTTATCTGTCTGCTACCATCTCTTCCTATATCAACTCCCACTACTACTTCTGGCTACTAGAAGCAGCCAGGTTTCTTATCAGGGCTCACAGTTTTGAAGGACAAAAAAAAACCCTTTCGGGACCAAATCACCAACCCACTACTGAAGAACTCTGGAAAAGCTTTGTAGTCAGAGATATTCTACCATAAATGATATTGAGGAATAATCTTGCATTGCTCATTGGTTCTTTATTTTTTCTTCTGGCCTTTTTTTTTTTATATCTCTTGTATGTTTCAAGCATTGGAATGTGGTCATGCTGGGGCACCACCTTGAAAGGTTTTAATCAAACAAATTGATCCGAGTTCTTATTTGTTTTGAAGTCTGGTGCCTATTCTATAGGTTTATTTTGCCAAAACCACTGTTACAGGGATGTAAACAAACCAGCACGGGTTGTTAACCAGTTGGAAGGTGGGGACAAACACATGCATTTGCACCCCCTCCTGCCCACATATGAAGGGCTTACACACAATTTCCATCTACTAAATTCACTCAGGAGTCATTGGTTGGCCCAGGGCAATAATTGAAAACATTTACCCAAGGTACCATGCAGTAGGACCGAACCTGGAACCACATGGTTGCTTAGTGAGCTTCTTAACAACCACACAGCTCTCCTCAAAACATCTCAACAAATTTACCTTTTATTATTTTATTATTTTGGATTTAGATTAACCATTAATCAACAAATCCATATTTTCTTTTAGTTGTCAGTGAAAGTTGTAGCTGGGAAGGAGATAAAAATGTTGAGTATTTTAGAAAGATTCCAACACACACACACACACACACACACACACACACACACACACACACACACACAGCTCCTGTTGACACTGAAGTGTTGTCACTTCATTATTGACACCTCCTTGGAATTGCCATTGTGTGTGTGTGTATATATATATATGGCTATATGTCCTCCTCACTGAAATAATTTGTCAACATCACTCTTCATGCTTTGCCATTTTTTTCTCTTTTCTTTCTTTCTTTAAATGACATTTTCTGTTAATTGTAGAACATGTGAAGTTTCTGCTTGTTTTATGTTGGATAATGAAGTCATTTCCTAAATAAATGACAATGCTTTTTAACAAGGTTATGCAATTGTTTTTTGAGGAGGGTCAACCTAGTTGACCCCCCAACACTTGAATAATGCTTGGCTTCGTATCAACTACTGAAGGACTCAAAAGCAAGGTCTTTCCTTATTTAACCTTGGCAGAATTTGTCTTGTGTGACAAATTCTGCCAAGAGATGTAACTAACAGATTCTGCTTTCAAATCTAATTGTAAGTTTTGAAATAATTGGTTAGATCAACCTTTTGGAATTAGAAGAAAGCATATTGGTCAGAGCTGGATGCAACTTGAGTTCTGATGACTGGATGGGTGTCAGGATTATTTCTACTCTCAGGGAAGGGGACTTGTTGGTTACATTGACCCCCTGTGTTCCACTGTTACTTAATTTATCAACGCCGAAAGGATGAAAGGCAAAGTCGACCTCAGTGGAATTTGAACTCAGGACGTAAAGGCAGACGAAATACCGCTAAGCATTTTGCCCGGCGTGCTGACGTTTCTGCCAGCTCGCCGCCTTTGAGTGGGTGTCATAATGCAATCTCACGGACTTGCCCACTCACCCGCTCCACTCCACACAAGCACCATCATCATCATCATTTACTGACCCTGTCCCTTTCTGGCATGGGTCGGACAGTTTGACAGGATCCAATGGGGTCCAAGGACTGCATCAACTTCCTGTGTCTGCTTTGACATGGTATCTGTCTATGGTTGGATGCTCTTCCTGAAGATAGCCATATAGCAGCAGTTCTTTGTTCAAAGACCACCTCCGCCAAATCCACTTACAAGGCTTTGGTCAGCTTGTGGCTATAGAAGACACTTACCCAGGATGTCATGCAGTAGGATTGAACCAGAAACCACGTGGTTGGGGCAGCAAACCCCTCAATCATGCAGCCACACCTGCACCTATGTTCCTTTCTTCTTTTTTCTTTTAATCCCAAGTCATCAAAGAAATGTCAGTTTTTTGTCACACTGGAACACAAGATAATTATTTAGTGAGCACCGAGGTAGACTTGGACATGGGTTTAGTTTCCAGTTGTATTTTATAATATTTAATATCCACTGGAAAGACAAGTATTGAGGACAAAAGGTGAAACAATTGATACCACCACCACCACCACCATCATCATCATCATCATCATCATGTCAGAGAGTAAATAAATATTTGGCCTATATTTTAGGATTAACAGGTTTTTTTTGGTTTTTTTTAAAGTGGTATCTTGTTTCAATGAACTGATTTTTTTTTCTTTTTCTGAGGCATTCTTTAAAAAGTTGACATTTTTACATTTATATACTTTGTTTAGTCAAAATACTTTTATCTATATTTTTGAGGGTAAATAATAATAATAATAATAATAATAATAATAATAATAATAATAATAATGGTTTCAAATTTTGCCACAAGGGCAGTCATTTTGGGGGAAGGGGGATGAGTCGATTACATTGACCCCCAAGTTTCAGTGTCTGAATCTGGGGTTATCACTTTTTGACTGTCAATTTTAGTCTCTCCCTTCTCTTCTCTCTCCCTCCTCCCTCCTTTCACTCCTTTCTCCTCCCTCTCCCTCTCCCTCCTGCCCTCATCTCTCTCCCCTCCTCTCTTTCCCTCTCTCCTCTCCTCATCAAACCACTTTCCTTTCAACCTCCTCTTCTTCACCTCCCTTCTTTCTACTTACTCCCCCCCTCAATCTTCTTCAGCTGGTCCTCCATTATCCTTCCTCCCCCTCCATTTCTCTCTCCTCCTTCCTACATCCCTCAGCCTCACTTCTTCTTCCTTACCAAAACCAGTTTCCATTGCCAGACTTCTACAAACCTTCATTAAATCTATGACAATAGAAATCTTTCTCTTTTCTACCAATTTACAATTTTAGGCAGTTTTCTTTCCTTTTCTTTTACCCTTTTTCTTTCTTTTTCTCTTTTTTTTTTGTCAAATTTTTTCTTCTTTTTTGGTTCCATACAATAAATAACAAAAAAATATTTTTTTTTAAGGTGATAAAACCAGCTCGCTTGGTTAGGTTGTGTTTAATCTGATTTAAGGAGATTATGTAGCCAAGTGACAAGTCAAAGGATTAGTACTAGCAAAGGATCAACAATAATCACATCACAAATAATCCTGTATGAATTTGTGTGTGATTGTGTTTTTATACATGTCTGTATGTGTGTCTATATGCATGTTTATGTGTGTGTGTGTATGTGTGTGTGTGTGTGTGTATGTGTGTGTCTATATGTATATATATATAGTGAATATTTTTTGTTTTGTTGTTTTTGTTGTTTTCCTCCCACTGTTAACCCGTATTAAAGCAGGTTGAGAGGCTTAAAATATTTTTGAGCTAATGAAGTTTTGTCGTTGAGAATTACCTGTTTATGTCATGTTGTTGTTGTTGTTAATGGTGTGTGGCAAGGTTAGTTGTGTTTGCTGTGGATTTATTATTCGTTGTATTTTACCAACGTAACCTTTGTCTCTGTGAGACAATTGGTGATTGATGGAGATGTGAATGGCGTGGCTCTGTTGTCACTGGCTCAGTTTAAACATTGTACCAGCTTTTGCATGTGGGTGTGTCCCTGCATTTAGTAACCCCTTTTATACCATCCCCCTTGAGACTGCCCTTTACTGCTAATGATACAAACTTCCCATTCTAAAGGGATCTAAAAATCTTCCATCAAAATTTCAATGTTATATTCCAAACTGGCTTAATTAATTGAAGCCAAATTAATGGACTTCGACAGAGATATGATAAGAAAAGGCCTTAAAGAATGGTGCAGTTTTATTTGTCTTACAAATCTAAAGAGTCCAAGATGGAGTTGTACAATTGATGAAGGTTTGAGGTACTTAGGGATTAATTGTCTCTGCTTGCATCAAAGGAATAGTTTTGTACAATACCTTCTTCAGATAAAACACAATCAAAATCCTCAAAATTGCTCCACATGTCACAACCTTTGATCTCTTTTGGTGTTTAATATAACGAAACCATGTCTTAGACATCAGGCTGTCTCTACATACTTTAAGAATAATTTAGCTCTGCCCAGCTCTCCTCTTTGGAACGATGCACAAACATTCCTAGGTTGCATCAAGCACAAGGGAGGAGGAGGAGGCCATCTGACTGACATATTCCAACCATTAGTCTTTACGTGTCAGGTCTTTTACAGCCATTGCTTTAATAGGTTCTGCTCTGCCAAATAAACAAACTGTGTACCACCTCGACTCAAGCTCTCTTGTAAAATTATTTTCATCAGGTCACAGTAAGAAAAATGTACAAGTTTTTCATCCTAAACTTTGTGGGTTTTTAGGCTTTTCACCATATTTGATGCTGTTTACTGGTAGATTTTGTTGTTGTTATTAAGCTTTACATAGGTCCTCGATGGAGTAGGGTTAGGGTTAGATCGAGTAGAGCTTTGATCAAAAACTATTCAAGCAAGGACCATCATATGTTTTTGGGGGTTTTTTTAATGATTATAGGTTGTGATAAGAGGGAGATCTGGCTGCAATTTTAGCAGGTTGAGCAACCATTTCGAGTCTCCCTCTTTGGCTTGATTTGGTTATGTATAATAGAATGTGAGAAAGCAAAACTTCAGCTGCCTCATAACTGATAATGACTTCTCCCTGCCCTCCCTCTCACCACCACCACCGCTGCTGCTGCCATCCAGAAAGGTGGTGGGTGTACAGGGTGAGGATGTCAGTAGATGAGTAAGTAGTTTGAGAAGAAAAGTGTGTTGGTGTCTGCAGGTGAAGGTTAATTAATGAGTTGATTGATATTAAACGAGGGATAGCAGTAGTTGTTGGGGTGGGGGTCTACGGTCGTAGATGGAAGGGCCTTTGTTGGATTGTTTAGGCGGAAGGAGACTTGTGAGAAATGGTAGAATGTTAAGAAATGCGTAAAACCATGGCAAGATGGTAAGGAAATGAAAATAAGGAATTGAAGAGAGAGAGAGAGAGTAATGAATGACAGGTGGAAGGAAAATAGGAAGGAATTACATCAGAAAGAAAAGAAGGAAGGAAGTGTGAGTGTTCAGTGTGTTGTTGCTACAGTTTCACTGAAAAAAAAAGAACAAAAACCACCCAACACCCACAGACATTCTCTGCACTTCCTAAAGATATTCTTCTCTTTGCATCAGGTATTTTCAGCCAATATGCCACAAGATACCTGCGTGCCACATATCGTCCACAGGTGTGCTGTGAGAGGTTTTTTTTTTTGTTTTCTTTCGTCTTTGTTGTGGAGGCAATATGGAAAAAAATGACGCATTATTTAGAAAAGTTGGGCTTTGAATTCGTTTCAAATCTGCTGCTGTTTGGGTGTGGGGTGGGTGTCTTTTTTTGCGTAGGGGAACTGCTTCTGTCTCTGTTACTAAAATAACATTTTATCTGCCTCTTTCTCTCTCTCTCTCTCTCTCTCTCTCTCTCTCTCTCTGCGCCACATTTCAACCTTGAACTTGACCTTCAGCAATAGTTTTAACTCCATTTACCCTTGACATGCAATGAGGTGGGTGTATGGGAAGAGGAGGAGATTCCTGGAAATAAAATAATTTACTTTGATGTTTCCCACTTTACTTCCATTTTATTTTATTTACTCAGCATCAGAGCTGTTTATCTTTGCTGGAAATGTTGCTTCATACTCACTTCATAATGACTATGACATGTTCTCAATACAATCTGAGATATTCTATCACCACTGAAAAACCATTCATCTTTTGTGCTTGTCACCCCCCCCCCCCCTCCACTCTCAAGATCATTTCTATGTTGGTGTGGTGTTCTTCTTCTCTCTTTCCAGAAATATTTCTTATTACTTACCTGGAAGCTCCCAAGTCTTTGAGACACACGAGGCAGGCAAAGTGTGTCACTGATCACACAGTTCCTCACCTCTCTCAATGCATCGTTCTATATTCTATCAGTCAGCTGCATGTCTCTGTTGTTGGGTGCCCTCTCTGTCTCTTTCCATAGGTTTCCCACTGAAGGACTCAGTTGCTGGGTCTTTCACAAGACCCAGCCACACAAAGTTGAACAAAGGTTGTTGATTGTTGTCATGCCTCTTGATCAACAACAAAGTCACTTTGTTTTGATGCCAAGAATTCTCTGTATACCTCTACTGTCAAAGATGTCCGATCTCTTTTCAAGGCTGATTTTCGTCTGCCATGGTTTTCACCTATAAATAGAATTGGCAGCACATTGTTGTTGTTGTAGAACCCAAATAGTGACCTTAGGAATAACAGTTTGCTCCTTCAGGTCCTAAGAAAACAAGGAACACAGTTTTAAATAACAATCCATTGTAAGCTGACAAAATGAATCCTTATTAAACATCTGGACATCTTTTGGGCCTCATTTAATTCCTTAAGGGTCCTCCCAGACATATCACCGTTATTTTTATCTCTTTCCTGCTCCACCCAATCACTCTCCCCTTTCTTCTAAAATATGAGTAGTTCGGTGACCCTTTAAAGCTGGGAACTTGTTCTGCTCTGATCCCATTTCTCTTACTTTAACCCCTTCCTAGCATAAAGCCCCTTCTCCAACCCCTCAGGGTTTGTAGCCTTGCAAGCTGTATGACACCCTCACCAGTGCTGATGGCTAAAAAAAAAAAGCTTGCAGTCTATGCTGTAAACTGGTTGCCATGAGGAAGGGCATCCAAGTATAGAAACTGTGTCGAAGCAGACACTGGAACTTGATGCAGTCCATGGGCACATCGCTTCCTGTCAAACTGTCCAACTCATGCCAGCATAGAATATGGATATTAAATGGTGATGATTAGGAATAAAAAGAGACCTTTGGAAAGAAAAAAGATGGGAAAAGGATAGACAAAACCACTATTACACGGAGAATGAGAAAAGGAGAGAGAGAGAGAGAGAGAGAGAGAGAAAGAGAAAGTGAAAACTGGGTGACAATTCTAGATTCTGAAAATGAAGAAAAGCAACTGAAAAAGTTTAAGTTGAATCAGGTTAATGGGTTTTTACAATGGAACAAGAATTCTTGTAAGTCATTTCTATGAATGCATGAGTAAAGGTGACAGAGAAAACAGGTCATTGTGTTGAGAATTAAAGCCAAGACTCTGGCATTGTTCTGCCATTCACTCTTTACAATGTTTTTAGTTTCCAGTTCAAGTGACTTTCACAACGACACCAAAGAAAACAGCTCAGCTCAGTGTAAGTCAGCAAAGGAAACTAGGTCTGTTCTGTTCTGTTCTGATCCATTTATGCTTGGACAATGAAAAGCAAAGATATTTTGCATGGTATTCACAATCAGCTGCAGTTCTCATGATCTGTTGTGAATAGTGTGCAGAGACAACTGTGCAGCAGGTGGCGCTCCTGGCATGCCAAGAAGTGTTGGGTTTCTCTGTTCTGGCAAAACAACCCTGGAATTGTTTTTACACACTGTTTCCTTCGTGGAGACAACATAATTCCAAAATCATTAATCTCTGAAAACACACACAGATGAGAGAGATGGCTTGTGTGGTTAATTCTATCAAGAGTTGGCTATGAAAATAAAGGTTGTTTTTTTTTTTTTTTTTCTCCCTCTGTTCTTCCATGGAAGCGACTCACACAAAAGTGAGGTGCTTCCTGTAGGATGGGGACGGGGTGTGCTTGCCAGGTTTTTAAAATTTCTTCTCCATTTGGTCACATGTGGAGTATCTGAGTTGGTTGACTTGCTTTGATGATGAGACATGGTGTTATGAATTTGTATTCTTATGACATTCTCCAAGAATAGAAATGTTCTGAATTGTCAAACAAAATTATGTTTTCGGAGAAGACTAAGATTCTAGAAAATCAGAAGTAAAAAGCGTTTCAGCTAGACAAATATGTTGTTGGATTAATTCTGCAAAATCTGTCTTTGTTGAGTAAAAATATTAACAACTATTTTCCATTAGTTGATGTAATTTCCTCAGATTGAGAAATCCAGTTGTGTAAAATAAGTAAAATCCACTTCTTTTGCTGAAGATGTGGAATTGACAGATGACTGAAAGTGACAGATGACTGAAAGTGACAGATGACTGAAAGTGACAGATGACTGAAAGTGACAGATGACTGAAAGTGACAGATGACTGAAAGTGTAGCATTTGTCAACAGAAATAATCTGATTCTGGTTTTCTCTCTCACAACCCGCCATCCCTCCCATCACCACGGTGAAAGTTGTTAAGAATTCTTGTTCCTTTCTCAATTCCCATCTTTGTGAAACGAGTTTCTCTTCTCTGAACATGACTAAGAACAGGTCGATGGCAGTTTCAAATACTGAAGGAAGAGGGTGGTTTTGTCAGTATGGTCAGTCTTGGTCAAATAATGTCATGAGACAACTCTTTTGACACCAATCCATCTGTGGCCACCCTTGCTTGATAAAAACTTCTTGTTTAGAGGTCATTTAAATTAAGAACCTTCTTCCATCAAAAATGTTCCAAAGGCCCAGTTTAAAAATGAGTTATTTTAATAACTTCTTTGTTATTTTCAAACTTAATTGCAACAAAATCAGTGAATTTCAACAGAAATATAAGGAAATGGTTAAGAATAAGGACAGATTGTGCTTTCAAACACTGGTGGCTTTGGGTCTGCTTGTCACTATGTCCAGTCTTGGTCAAGAGACATCAAGCAACATTATACAGTCAAAAGCTTCCTGTTAGTATTAACCTGTGAAGACATTTTTTCATTTGTTCATACTTTAAATATATTTTCCTTAACTTGCTTTATACTTGCTATAAAAAAAGCAAAAAACATTAATAAGGAGTTGCTACATTGTTCTCTATTTACATAAAATACGATGTTTTATTCATGGAGTTTTACTCTAGAGATGAGAATTTACTTAAAACACTTTTACTTACTCTGGAGTTGCTGTCAAATCTTTGCCCTTTGACAGCCTCGTCTCTCTGGAGTTAATAATATTGATGACTTGTGAGTGCAAATTGTATGTTATTAACGCTCTGCATTAGTATATGTGCATTAGTCTTGCAGCAAAGTGCAGTGTATGCAGCCGCTGCCTGTTTTGAAAATAATTATTTTTCATATAATGAACATTTGAACTGTTGGTGTACTGAGGTATATTCGGCCCCTTATTCCCAGTGCCATGGATAAAAAAAAGAGATTGAAAATCACTGCTTTCCATGGTTACTCACTTGGTAGAAATAGGTACAGATGACCACCCTCACTCACTTTGGATTGTGTTTTGTCTCATACATTAATAGGGCAAAGATGTAGTTTTGTGGTTGAGAAGTTTGCTTCTCAACCACATGGTCCTGAGTTCAGTTCCATTGCATGTTACTTTGGAGGATGAAAACTGAAAGAAGCCCATTGTGCGTCCCATATAGATATCACATGATGTCTGTGAATAAACTTGATCATACAAGCAAAGCTATTTTCAGTCTTCCATGAAAAATATGTCTGGCTGTTGGAAAATATTACTCTGCTTGAATACAGGTGAGGGTTTGTGACAGGAAGAGCATCCAGTTATAGAAAAATTTGCTCAACAAATTCCATCTGATTCCTGCCAACATGGACAAGCGGACATTAAAACACTGATGATGAATCTGTCTAGTCATGAACAGAAAATAAAGCTTTTCAAATTCAAAAGAAATGCCAGGCCCCTAATGGCAGCGCCAAAGCATCACCAAAGTCATGTCACTAAGACTAAAATTCTTTCAACTATGATCAGTTTTACTGATTCTCTACAAAACTCCAGACCCAACATTAGTGAGCATCACTGATATGTAATGAAACCAGACTGCCCCCCCCCCACCATCCAGAAGAAGGCCATTCAACTAATTGGCAGTAATTCAACCACCAACATAATATCTCACAGATAGCTGGCTTCCTCCCTTCCCCCTTTTGTTCCTCTCAGCCAGCAACTGTTGCTCTACTCTCTCTACTCCTCCTCCTCCTCCTCCTGCCATCTCTCTGAAAGAGCCTCATCTCTTCATTCATTCATCTTTTTGACTCAGTGATACAACACTGAAGATCAAGTCTAGAAAGAAAGAAAAACATTATCCCACACTGGGAAACTAAAAACAAATTGTTCTTTTTCAAGTTGAGAAAAAAATCTAGAAATCTTATTTGTTTTTATTTGTTGCTCATATTTGTAAGGTTGAGGTTTGGCAGAATTGTCTGTGTGTCAAACAGAATGCAAAGTGGCATTTCTCCTGGTTCTTTGTTCTGATTTCAAACCCTGCAAGACCATCTTTGCCCATCATTTTTTCAGGGTCAGTCCATGCTGATTCCAGTCAAGGGCTGTGATCAATGCAATCGACTGCCCCTGCCTAAATTTTCTGATTTTTGTGCCAAAATGTGAAACATTTATTACATGTACAGGAATGGTTGTGTGGTTAAGAACCATGCGGTTCAGTCCCACTGTGCAACACCTTGAGTAAGTGTTTTCTATTGTAGCGCCAGGCTGACTGATTCCTTGTGAGTGAATTTGGTAGGCAGAAACTGTGTGGAAGCCCTTCACACACACACATGTACATGTGAGTGCATGTCTGTTTGCCCTCCACCACCACCACTTGACAACCTTTGTTAATTTGTTTTTGTTCTTATGACTTAGCAGTTTGGCAAATGAGGCTGATAGAATTAGTACCAGACTTCAAAAAGTACTGGGGCCAATTTCTTTGACTAAAGCCCTTCAAGGTGGTGCTCCACCTTGGCCACAGTCGAATGACTGAAACAAGTAAAAGATAAAAAATACTTGTGTATGTGTAATACTTGTCATCGTAGTAGTCAATGGCATCGTCATCATCATTTGGTCAGGCAAGCTGCCTGCATTGATAAGTCATATTGGTCTTTTGGTCTTCTGCTGACTGAAATCCTTTGTCTGCAGACACCGTGACTCCTGAGGAAAGCAGGAGTTCACCAACTGAAATCCTTGATCTTGCCTGGTGACAGTGCATTGTCTTTATCTACTCAAGATCTGCTTATATTTTCCTTTGACTCTATAAATTTATCGGCCAAAATAGTTCACATGACTCTGGCTTGGATGGTCATTATTATCTAGGACTTGCCAAGGAGCCACCTGTGGTTCGGTCTAAGGCTGTTTATTCTAATATTCACATCTGACTTCAGTCTGTGGCATAGTTACTATAACACACACACACACACACACACACACACACAAATAATTGTTTTTAGAGCATTGGCAAAGATGCTTTGTGGCATTGCTTCTACTAGCTCTTTACTTTCTGAGGTCCAATACCACTGAGGTCAACTCTGCCTGTCAGTCTTTCAAAGTCAAGAAAATGAATACCATTTCTCAGCTAGGTTTGATGGTACCAAGTAATCTTAGCACTTCAATTTCTGGCCTTGTGCCTGTATTAGAAACCGTTATCGTTGTTGTTGAGGCAGTCAGCTGGCAAAATGTTTAGCAGCATTTCTTGTTTTCACACTCTGAGTTCAAATTCCACTCAGGTTGACTTGCCTTCCATCGTTTTGGGGTTTGATAAAACGAGTACCAGTTGAGGACTGGGGTCGTTGTAATCGACTGGACTGCCTCTCCTCTCCCCAAAATTTCTGGCCTTGTGCCAAAATTTGAAACCATTATTTTTTAATCGGTAGAAAGTTACAAAAGTGACTCAAGAGTAGAGAGTTTAGTTATGTCAAACCCTGTGTGTGTAATGTATAAATATTCACGAGTGCACACTCCTTTGCCGACTCATCATGCCGTAGAGCAGATAATTACCCCCATCATCATCACCAGCATCAATAAAACATACAAATGTAAGGGAGATAATTATAAAATATATCGAAAAACAATTTCTGATTGAGTCAGAAGAAAATATAAAAAATATGTTTGAGAGGTGAGTGAGGTTGGAGAGGCTGGAATTAATTAATCATTCCATCATTTCTAGCCTTGACGAGTTCGAAAGCAAGAGTCGGTACTAACGACCTATGCAGGGCTTCATTGCTTCTAAAGAAACTCTCAATTATCGCTTAGTGAGGTTTGTGGTGTGTTAATAGCCAGGTGATTAGGACTTCTCCGTGTTGGGTTTGCCCTGACCAGTGACAATAGCTGGGTAGTTTTTCAGTTTTTACCTGTAAAAGGCTTTCTTTTCGTTGAGACGGAAGCAAAGGGATAGAGCCCATGCATCTTTGTTGGGGGCCAGGCAAATATGTCGAGCGATTATAGGCTCCACTTCCTTAAAATGTATCGGGGGAAAAAAAAATGCCGACACCTCAGAGAACGAGAAAGTGATCTGACCATTGATGATGAAGATAATGAGGCTTGCGAAGAGTAAGGAACGGTTAAATGATGAAACAACTGGGTTCAGTCGAAATTCCTTTGAGCCGGGGTTGTTGACGGAATGAGAGGCGAAGTAGCGTGGCACTAAAAGAAAGAATAAAAACTGCAGCATTCCTCTTTATATTGGTAAAAGGGAAGGTGTGTGCGCGCAAGAGCCAGGTAATACAAATTATTTACCACATTCAGGAAGCAAGCAATAGACCTCTTTAGATAAACGAAGAAAGAAAATAATATAAAAAGAAAAGAAAAGCTAAAAAGAAAAACAAGTAACGATGAGGAACTCGCCTGAAAGAAATGTCTGGATGTAAATAAACCGGCAACAACAACAACAACAAGAATGCATGGAATAACTGGCAGCATTTCCTCCTCTTCTTTATAAATAGAAAAGCCGCGGCTGTTAAAAATATACACAGGCCCAAAAATGGTGTCCGTTTCAGGATGATGAGTGGGCGGAGCAGCATCATCATCATCATCGTCATTGTGTGTGTGGTGGAGCGTCAGTGCGCAAATGTCTGAGAATGCGTGAGAGAGAGAAAGAAAGAAAGAGAGGAAGAAGGAAGATGTGAGAAGAAAAGGATCAAGAGGTTGTGTGTGGAAGAGACGGGGGAAGAAGGAGCATGTCAGGGCTGGAGAGGTCGCGCTGGGGGAGGTGGTGGTGGTGGGGATAAGTGGAAAGGTGAGAGAAGGTGTGTATTATAAATGCTTGTATGCGTATATACACACACACACACACACACACACGTACAAGTAAACTTGAAGTTTTGTCTTGAAAACCTAGCGAAATACGTGATACTTGACTTGTTTTCAGTCAGGTTCCTGTGGCCAGGCTGGGGCACTGCCACTGGTGTGTTTGTTAGTTTGTATCATTTCACTTCCACCAATGATAAAACAAAATTAACGAAAATAAAGTAAAATAAATCCGGTTTTTCACATGTAAATTTTTCTTTTAATTACGAAATTGGACGATCGGATGATCCCCCGCCCCACGAAAAGTTTGTCTGAAAGATAAATAACTGAATAAATTAATAAATTACAAGGATATGTTTTAATGAATTTGAATTGCTAATTAAAAGAACAAGGAAAAAATTTTTTCCTGCTGTCTGTAAAACTACATCGCAATTGCATGGGGGTGGGGTGGAGGGTTCACTATGTTCTCCCACCCTTCTCTCTCTCTCTCTCTCTCTCTCTCTCTCTGTATGTATGTATGTATGTATGTATGTGTGTGTATGTCTATATATATATATATATATATATATATGTACATACTTTTAATTGTTTCACTCATTTGACTGTGGCCATGCTGGGGCACCGCCTTTAGTCAAGCAAATCGATCCTAGGACTTATTCTTTGTAAACCTAGTACTTATTCTATCGGTCTCTTTTTGCCGATCCACTAAGTTACGGGGATGTAAACACCAGCATCGGTAGTCAAACGAAGTTGGGTGGAGGGGACACAAACACACAGACACACACACACACACATATATATACGACGGGCTTCTTTCAGTTTTCGTCTACCAAATCCACTCACAAGGCTTTGGTCGTCCCCAGCAAAAGACACTTGCCCCCAGGTGCCACGCAATGGCACTGAACCCACAACGACGCAGCAGGATTCAAAATGCATCCAAGAACTACATTTAAAAGCAAAACTATTCAGCAATAATAGCATGAAGTAGAATTTAATTTATCATCATCATTATTATTATTATTATTATTATTATTATTATTATTATTATTATTATTTTACTGCCGTGAAATGGGAATTAAAGGAAATTTACTCCTGGAAAATGAATTATTGCAAATGAATGGCGTCAATCACCTCAAGCAGAGGAGTAATCGGTACATTTGCGACTGGAAAGCCTGCCTGGTAATGCATGCTGGAAGTAGTGGAGATTGAATGAATATGTGTGAAGGAAGAACTGCTGAAAGAGGTATGCGAGAGAAACACACACACATTATGTATACAGGAGTCTGTTTGGTAGAACAAACAGGTGAAATAGAAGTCAATGAACATGTGTGTGTATATTATTATTATTATTATTAAATAAGTACCAATCAAGTACTGGGGTCAATGTAATTGACATGCCTATTCCTTCGAAATTGCTGGCCTTGTGCCAAAATTTGAAACCATTATTATTAATAATAATAATAATAATAATCATCAATGTATTACAAAAGTGACTCAAGGCCCGAGAATTTCATGCATGACCCCTAGGAGTGATAAGTAATGCTTACAAAACGCTCGGCCCTTGAAACACTTTCGTAACTTTCTGTTGAATTATATGCTTTGTACATGGCACTAGCAATGGCGAGCTTGCAAGACAAGAATCTCTCAGCTGAGACAGGATGTGCATCCAGAGTTTCTAAGTCACTCTCTGTAAAGAAGCAAACTCCCAGATTTGAAGTCGGTTTTGGTAAGGAGCCATGCACGGAACTCTTAAATCTTGAGTCACTTTTGTAAATTTGTATCAATTAAAAATTATAACGAACAAGAAGCAACAGGAGAGGATAAGCTTCTGATCACAATTGATGCTGAGAAGGACTATCATCATCCTTGTGATTGTTTAACATCCCCTTTTCCATGCTGGTATGGGTTGGATAACGATAATTGTTATGATGTTTTGTCTTTCTTTGGAATTGGGTGTAGTAGGGTAGGTGAGGAGATGAGGAACATCCATTCTGTTGGTATTTCTTCTTTAATATTTGGTCACTCTCAGACAACCAAGGAATATTGAAGATGGTGCCACTACAAAGTGCCACCTGATTTCTCAAAGTATTCATATTTTGGTACTTTTTTTTTTGTTTTTCTTTTGTGGTAGTTGTTGTAGTGATTGCATTGCTTCTGGCGCAGCCTTCTTTCCATGGACAAATCTTTCTAATAACTACCATCTTAGGACCTATTCCAAGCGAAACAATGTGCTGTGTTGAAGCTCCACTCTGTGATGGGATCTGATCCATCTTAGTCTTTCTGTTTTTATCTGTTTGCTCATCCAAAAGGTCACCATTTGATTGGTTGATCACCCTCTGACCCCCACTGGCTTATAGACTCCTTGACCAACACACTACGGCCACTGACTCTATTTCATGTACAGCTACCACAACAACCCTTGCCCCTCCACTGGGTCAACTCAACACACAAGTTTCTTATTTTCTTGTCTCCCCACCCCCATTTTCTACACTAAGCCATTCCTAATCTTTCAACCCCAGAACTGATACTTTCTGAGATTAAAGCCATATTTCCTCTTCAGATATTCTAAACTAATCTAATCCATATTTGTCTCCCTAATCTGCAAGAATCACAGGTATTGATTCTTCAACAATTGAAATTCCATTACAAAGATCATTTTTACAAATGCCTCAAAATCCAGTGCCAATGGGTCCCTCACACTTCTCCAAATTAATTGAATGAAAAGCAGAGGATTTTAAGAGAGATTTGGTAACAAAAAGCTTAAAGTGATCTTTGACCAAAATTCTTTGTTAATCGATGTTCCAAATACCATTTTTTAATAATGACAGCTATTTTATTAAATAAAGTATTACTTTCAAAATTAGATGAAAGAAAGGCATATTTAAATGAAAAATGGTAACAAAAAGAAAGTAAACAAATTTAAATAATATCAAAAAGGTATTGTGTTAGATATTAATTTTTTTTTTATTTTTTTTAACAGGTTGGCCGTGTTGCACATGACTGCGCATTGGTGACAGGTCATCGGGCTGCAGTCCTCGATATTGCCTTTTGTCCACACAATGACAACATCATTGCAAGTGCCTCAGAAGATTGTTCCGTCAAAATCTGGATGATACCAGATGCTGGACTTGTAACTTGTATGACGGAATCTATTGTTGACCTTCTGGCTCATCAGAGGCGAGTTGGAATTGTTGTGTGGCATCCTTCGGCACACAATATCCTTCTCAGTGCAGGTAAGCTGTTCAATTTTCTCTCTCTCTCTCTCCCTAAATGTTGTATTGTTACATGAGGTTGATCACGATAGCAACATCATCATCTGACATTAGTTACAGTTTAAAGTGTTACTGTGTTATCATCAGGGCGGCTGCAGAAGATGGTCGTGTCAGGCAAGTAACTTTTGACCATTAACTTTGAGAGTGCAGTAGGCAGCATGTCAGCCTCATGATGTGAAGTTTGTGAGTTCGATCCTTACCTGGGGTACAGATATGGCTGTGTAGTTAATTTTGAGTTCAGTCCCACTGTGTGGCACCTTGGGCAAGTGTCTTCTTCTATAGTCCTGGACCAACAAAAGCCTTATGACAGGATTTGGCAGATGGAAACTGAAAGAAGCCAATTGTGTCATCATCATCATTTAACATTCCTCTTTCCATGCTGGCACAGGTTGGATAGTTTGGCAAGAATTGAAAAGCCAGAGAACTGCACTGAACTAAAGTGTGTGTGTGTGTGTGTGTGTGTGTGTCTTCTCGTGGTTGTTGTAAATGAGTGTCATTGTCATACAAGTAGTGTCATTCATTTCTGATCTTCTGTGAAAACATTTCCAGCCAAGAGGAAATCTTACTTTACTTGGAAACGGGTGAGAGTTTGCGACAAGGAGGATGGCTGGCTGTAGAAAATCTGCCTCAATGAACAGCATTCTGACCCATGCAAGCACAGCTAAGTGGACGTTATTGGATGGTGTTTATTGGATACAGGGGACACACACACACACACACACACACACACATTCACTGATATGTTTGTGGATGTATATACATATTTTTTCTCTATTTTAGAAGTATTTTCTACACCAACAGAAAGGAAAATAAAATCAAGTCTTTCTTTTTCATAAATACAAGAGCAATAAATTTTAAAGGGACGGGGAAAGAGTTTAAAAATGAAAAACAGAAAAAAAAAGATAAAGAAAAATTTGATAGGAAGGAAATAAATTATACAATTGTCCAAGCGGAATTCAGGTATTTTAGAAACTAAAGCATGAAACTCAACCTGCCTATCAGAAGTGTAAACATCATATACTATTTCAATGGTGGTTTTTGCCGAGGCTGACTTTGCCTTTCAAACTCTCAGAGTCAATGAAGTGACTACCAGTTAAACACGGGGGGAGGGGGGCGTAATTGACTCTTCTCCCCCCCCCCCCCGAAATGTCAGGCATTGTGTCTACAGAAGAAAGCAATATTTCAATGGTGGGTTTGTACATGTAACGTGTCCCACAACTGCATAATTTAATGAGGTCAGAGGTATATAACTGAAAACTGTGCATCTATTATGCTGGTGAAGGTGGGACACACATTCCAGCAATGGCTGGCGTGCTACTAGTTTTTTTTTTGTTTAGACGACACAATGGCCTTGGCAAATATGAATAAATAAATAATTATAAAAATAAAGTCTCCCTACAAAATATCCAGTTCTAAAAAGTGTCTCTCTAAACATTTACCTAAAACTAAAATATAGACATATCTTTTGAAAGGTACAATTTTCACAACCACGAGACTTTGTTTGGAGTCTGTCTGATTGTGTAGCATCTTGGATATGAAATTGCCAGGAGAATTTTGGAGTGGGGGTTTCAAAGTCCTTTGCGGGTCATCTGAAAAGAAAAAAAACAAAAATCCCTGCGGCATATCATTTGCTGTAATGTATGTCACCAATTCACCATGGCAACAGAATGATGAAAATTGGTGAAAAGAAAGGCCTGAAATTTGAAGGAAGGGAACCATTAATTATAGTATCCCCAATGCTCTCATCTGGCACACAGCCACTCCCACTCGATACTACTCTCTCTTCTCAGTTGAGGGCTTTTTTCCTTTTGTTTTGCCATGTAAAAAGCACCCAGGACACTCTGTAAAGTGGTTGGTGTTAGGAAGGGCATCCAGCTGGAGAGACCTTGGCAAAACAAAGGAACCTGCTGTGGCTCCTGGTCTTGCCAGCTTCTGTCAAACTGTCCAACCCATGCCAGCATGGAAAGCAGACATTAGATGATGATGATGATGATGATGATAATGATGATGTTGAAATGCACAAGTATTTCAGTGATACTTCATTTTATCAGACTTAAAAAGATGAATGACAGGATTTACTCTGAGAATGAAAAGTGTTGGAAGAAGTCTCTGACTTTGTAACAATTCTGTCAATAAAATAGAAAAACAAAATGAAACAAAACACCCTGTGATAGAAAAGTTGATTCACCTAATAAGATCAGTTTAGCAAATTTAAAAAGTATTTAGGGCAAATGATTTCGGTGGAGCCCATCCCATACCAGTTTATACTTGTGAGACGGTTTGAAGCCAGCTCTGTAATTTAATAAAACACTCCTGAATTGCATTGAATGCCAGCAAAGCTTGCAGTGGGAGCTGGATCTCCTTACTCCACCTGAGACTCATAAATATACAGCATGGTTGTATGTTATAACATGGTACGACTGATATCAGCTGCGAATCCTTTTAGAAAATGTTTATCTAAAGAAATTATAAAGGTCAGGGAATTAAAATGAAGGAAGGAGAAAGTAGGAGTGCGTGGTTGGAAAGTTTGCTTTTCAACCGTGTGGGCCTCAAGTTTGGACCATCCAACAGAACGTCTTTGGCATCAAGTGTCTTCTATTAAAGTCTCAGCCAACCAATCCTTTGCGAGTGAAATTAGTTGATGGAAACTCTACAGAAACCTCTGTGGGGGCGATTTGTGTCACCCCACTCCCTTCCTGGCTTGACAGTTGATGTTGGTTGATTAATCCCTTAAACTTAGAGGTTCAGCAAAAGAGACCAATAGAAATAAGTATCAGATTTTAAAAAATACTGGTGTTGATTTGTTCACCTAAGCCTTTTTGTGCTCCAGTGTGGTCGCAGTCCACCAATTGATTGAAGTAAATGAAAAGATAAAGTGATGACGAATTTAGTGAAATAATTGTCATAATTAAAACTGTTGTCTGGAACCTTTAATTAACATGAAATTCCAATGGAACATTTTAATTTTGGTTAATTTCAAACAGGAAATTTGTATCACAGAACCAGGAGTGGTCACAGATGAGTCGATATTAAATTAAGGCTTTAATAGTCTCGTTATTGATGTAAAATAATTATCCTCCATTTTATTTTTGTCTTTCAGGCTCAGATAACAAAATCTTCATCTGGAACTGTGGAACTGGGGAACCTTTGGTCGAAATAGAACTTCCTGATTTGATTTTATCTGCCAGTTTCAATTACAATGGCAGTCGTGTTGCGGTCACAACAAAAGACAAAATGATTCGTATTCTTGATCCTAGGACTGGTAGCGAGTTAAAGGTCGGTTCTCTTGAAATCTTTATGCTTCGTTACCAATCTATGTCTGTTGTTGCTGCTATCAGACAACAACAAAGTATCAAAAGCTGTGAATGAGTCAGTCGGAAACTTAGATTCTCTTAGCAGAAACTCCGTCTTCCTTTAAATTCTCTTCACTAAACCAGAAATGCTTTCTTCTTGATTTTAACAAAAATTAAAACTGACAAATTGCCAGTCTTCAGGAATGGTGCATTGGTAGAATCATGTAAACATCATTCAGAATTCTTTGTATTTAGTTGCAACTTCTTGTGCTGAAATTCCACTGAGTTTAACTTTGGCGTTCAGTCTTCTGGGGAGTGGTAGTGGTGGGGGATCAATAAAATAAAGTACCAATCAAGTAATGGTGATTGATTTTATTGATTATAGTTTCCCTTTTCCAAATAAAAAGTATGGCCTTGTGTGTCTTCCTCCTCCTTCAACACTTGTATTCCATGACTGCATGAGCTGGTCTCATGGGACCTGACAAATCAGAGGACTGTACCCTTTCTCATTGTCTGGTTTGGTATGGTTTCTATTGCTAGAGTCCCTTCTTAATGCCAGTCACTTTACAGAGTGTACTGAGTGCTTTTGTCATGGCACTGCACTAGTGAAACTCACTTTGTAACTTACAATACTAAGGACCTAAACTGGCCCTTATAACTCAAGAACAATCAAAAAACACATTGGCCAAATGTCTTTTACTACATTCCTGTTGTCAATTCAAGTAATATTTCCTTATAGCCAGACATGTTTTCATGGAAGATTGGAAACAAATGACACCATTTCTATGACACGTTTCATTCACTGTCAAGAGGCATAGACACCCGCACACAGCAGGCTTCCTTCAGTTTCCCTCGACTGAATCCACTCACAAGGCTTTTGCTGACCTAGGGATGTAGACAGTGGCCCATGGTGCCATGCAGTGGGACTGAACTTGAAGCCACTTGGTTGGGAAGCAAATTTCTTGACCACATACCTATACCAGACAAGTAGAAGCAGAGTCAGAGAGGAAATTCAAGATGACTATTCTATTCCCAAAATGAATTCATTATCAGAAGAGAAGAATGTGAAGCTTTAGCTCCATTATAATAAAACTGGTCTAAATTTGGATTAGTCTAGAAATATGGGGAACAATGAAGCATGTCCTCTTCTAGATCCACTCCCAAGGCTTTGGCTGTCTCAGAGCTAAAATGGAAGAAACAAAATTCGGCTGTGTTTTTAATCCTTTAGCATTTAAACTGGCCAAATCTGACCCAAATACTCTTCATGTTTTACATTCAAACTGGCCATATCTAGCCTCTCACACCTAACCTACATTAACATTCTAAAAATAAACAATTACATCATCGAAACCTCAATGCTATTAGATAATGCATAATTAATTCAAAACAATTTGAATAAATAATCATTACATTTGACAACTTTATCCTGAAGAAGGACTCTGTTCCAAAATGTTTAATTCTCCTGTCTCCCAAGCAAGTTCACTCTACTCTTTTGTCTTGATGTCCTAAACCAATACTAATCTTGAGGGAGTCTGGGTTTAAAAGTAGAAAATACTTGCTCAAGATGTGCCATGGTAGGATTGTCAGTTTGTGCAAAGCTGTGAATTAAATATTTCCATTTACTGTGAAAAGAGTGTCTTGCTAAATAATTGTGTTCCTTGTTTGATTTGTATTATTTCTTTGTACTTTTCAGAGTGCCAAGGGACACCAAGGTTCCAAACCATCCCAGTGTGTTTTCTTAAGGAATGGCAAGATCTTTACAACTGGTTTTTCTAGAATGAGCGAGCGACAATATGCCCTTTGGGATGAGGTGAGTGAACCAGTGTTGTGATAATGTGAAGTGATAGACAGAGAGTGAACAAACGAAAGAAAGAACTCACCACATTTGATTGAAGTTACTTGTATTTTATAAGTTTAACTCAGCTCCTCATTAGACGAGGTGGACGTGTCTTGGGCTGCCATGAAACTTGAATGTGAAGCTGAGTAGATAGATAGACACAAACACACAAATAGATTTAATTAAAATACTTCACAGAAACCCTGTTGTTTATCTCCTGCATATTTTATCTGAACCTAAACTGGAGGGAAAAGGAAATTTGTATTTTTATATATATATATATATTTTTTTTACTTTGATTATTAATGCTTTATCTTCCCTCTCTAATTGTGTTTTTTGTTTGTTTTTTTTTCTCCTTCCCAGAAAGATTTGTCCACTCCATTGACAATGCAAGAAATAGACAATAGCAATGGTGTTCTGTTCCCATTTTATGATCCAGATACAAACATGGTATATCTATGTGGCAAGGTAAATCCTTTGACATTTTTCAGATTTCTTCAGCTTTCAACATTTGCATTATTTTTTTTTTTTTTTACCTTTCTGTTACCATTTTTCTGTGGAACTACAACTGTCTTTGTTTCAATTAATTCTGAAAATAATGAAGAATTTAATTAAATAACTTTGTCATTAAGCTGGTGTTTGGGACATAAATTAACATGAAATGTTGATGGCCGGTTTAGAACCAGGAGTGGTGGTCTCAGATGGGTTGGATTATCTGACATGAGCTGACCAGCTGAAGAGCTGTTCAGGCTCCCTGTCTATTTTGGCATGGTTTGCCCTTTTGTTTTCCCTTCCATCTATCTCCCTCTCCTCAACTCCTTCAACTCTCTCTCTCTGTTTCATCCTTATTATCTATCTCTCTCTCCCACCAGGGTGATTGTGGTATATTCTACTATGAGATAATCGAGGGGTCACCATTTGTATATTTCCTGAATAACTACAAGTCATCAGAACCACAGCGAGGTATTGGCATGATGCCCAAACGTGGTGTCAACGTGAATCAGTGTGAAATTTCAAGGTAAGAGACCCAACAATGTCCTGATCTACTTGAAGCTAACAACAAAGCTTCTAAGTGATCTCCTGTGTTGCTAGAAATAACAGCTGAATCCTCTCAAATTTCACCTTATCTTTTTGATGAACTCTTTTTGCTTTTCCTTGTTATCCTTTGACAATTGCTCACTTTCAATCAAAAAAGAAATAATTGAAACCAAAATTTTTGTTTTTCTTTTTTCAGATTCTACAAACTTCTTAATAATGGCCTCTGCGAAGTTATTCCTTTTACAGTTCCAAGAAAAGTAAGTAATTGCCGTTTTCTGTTATAGTAACACATGAAGTCTCATCTCAACAAACTTAAAAATTATTTGAAGATCAGCTTTAATCCAGCTCCCCCCCCCCCCTTTGAAACGATTAAAAGAATTCTAATTTAGTTGTTGTTGGATAATGACATCCAATTCTACTGTGGTACAAAGCTAATTAACTGAAGAATTGTTGAAGTGGATGCAACAGTGATGTATATGTTCTTTCTTGATACATTCCAACAAATTCCAACATGAATAGTGCTAACCCCTATCGTATTTTGTCTTCAGAGAACACCAACTCCTTCCCTACAAATGTGTGTTCCAAACACATTTTGGTGTAAACTTGTATCATTTTAAACAAAAAGTTATTCTTTGAAGGCAAGGAACATTGTCCCGTTTGGATCTCGTGGAATCTCACTGTTTTCCATGTAGATTTATTATCTGTTTAAGTGGAACCTAGCCATAATTATGGGATGTGTTGTCCTATAATTCAGGGGTCAAAACATGGGATCTTTTTTAATTCTTTTGTTCCCATATTTCAATTGAAATACACCAACTTTGGTTAAATTAATTTTGCAAAAAATGAAAAATTTACTAAAATAACTTTGTCATTATTAATTAAACTGTTGTTTGGTACAAAAATTGACACAAAATTTCCTTGCAAAGTTTCAATTTAACTTTTTTGCATTTAAACTGGCCATATCCAGCCCAAAATATTCTTCCTGTTTTATGTTCAAACTGGCCAGATCTGGCTTCTCATACCTTCTCTACAATGTCATTCTAAAAATAAGCAATCACATCATTGAAATCTGAAAGCTAGAAGATAATGTGGGATTAATTCAAAACAATGGGAATAAATAAGGATTACTTTTGACAGATTGATCTGAATGCTGAAGGCTTAAATCATTTTGAAACACAAATTTTGTATCGTTAGACCCAAGGGCAGTCTCAGTCAGGCTTCATATAAAAAAAACAAAAAACAAACAAAAAAAGGGGTCAAAACATTTGTGTTTCTGTTGTGTATTGTTACGTGTGTCTTATTTGCGAAATGTCTTTTGTGATTCCAGTCTGAACTTTACCAAGATGATTTGTACCCAGACACAGCCGATGAATCTCCTGCTATTTCTGCACCGGATTGGTTTAATGGTAAAGATGCTGACCCTGTGTTGGTAAGGCTATCGTCTTGTTTGGTTCCCAGCTACAGTTTCTGGTGGTCTTTTACTTCGATTACAGCTTGTCTTCCTCTTCACAAACCATTTTCGTATCGGGGAATGTTTGTGGGTGTACATGTATGCCTGCAGCCTTACCTTGTCATGGCAAAATAGATGTAAACGAATGTCGCTGTCATACAAGTGGTGGAGCACTGCCTTTAGTCGAGTAAATAGACCCCAGGACCTATATATCTCACACGCTTCTTTCAGTTTCCGTCTACCAACTCCACTCTCACAAGGCTTTGGTTGGCCTGAGGCTATAGTAGACAACACTTGCCCAAGGTGTCATGCATTGGGACTGAACCCAGAACCATGTGGTTGGTAAGCAAGCTACTTACCACACAGCTACTCCTGTATGTAATATGTATGTGTATTATATTATGCAAATGGTTAAAATTCACCAAATTTCTTTTCAGGTTTCACTGAAAGATGGCTTTAAATCCACTATGAAGGAACCTCTAAAGACTGTCAGGCGATCCAACATTTTGGATAAAATGATGAAACCAGCTGGTGGAAGTGATTCTCCTCCTGCTCAAACTCCTTCGCGAGGATCACCAACTCCAGCGGCGGCTCCAGTAGTCCATGCCCCCAAACCAGAACCAGTTGTACATTCTCCTGCACCGGCTCCAGCCCCTGTCAGTAAGCCTGCTCCTCCACAAAATGAAGTGAAGCCTGCTCCTGCCCCTGCAGCAGCAGCAGAACCTGTTAATCAACGACAGTCGGCCAACCTATCAAATACTCCCTCTAGCAATAATGTGCCTGCAGGTGCCCCGAGTTTACCCCCTGTGAGTATGACTCTTCTCATCCAGAGTGTATGTGGACAAATGCCAAACATCTTGATGTTGGTGCCTCAGTTTTTGAAACGGTTCAGTGTTCTTTTCCTCAGTCATAAGAAACTTGTGTTCTTAAAATACTCTCGTAACTTTTTTTTATCTTAATACAGGTACCGGTTCCTTTGTTTTATAATTCATTTGTTTTTTTTATTGTAACTTTTAGATAATACCCAAGTTCAGTCTGAGACATTCGTGAATTTTCCTTCATTCATCAAGCTAAACAATATCACACTTTCATTTTCATAATATAGAAAAAGGCCCAGGAGGAATTTTTCTTTTTCTCCCAATCAAAATTACTAATTCATGAAACTAAATAGAATAGCAATGTCATCTAAAAAGAGAAATTTTAAGTCTACATGGAATTGAAGAACCAAAATTTAATTTAATTTTAATTTTAATTTGTTTTTGAATTTTCAGTATGCTTCTTCCTTCCTTAACTTTGACTCATCAACAACATCCCAGCTTATCTTCAGGATTTTATCATCTTGACTATGATGGGCTGAGTAAATGAAAATGCTGGTTTGTTGTCTGTGACAAGTTCTGTTTCAATCAAGAATTGCTTTTTTGTTTTGTTTCATTGATTGCTGAATCACTCCATTTTTCTGTGACTTTTTCTTTTATTTCCATTGTAAAGTGGGGCCAGAAGGACGCATACTCTCTCTCTCTCTCTCTCTCTCTCTCTCTCTCTTTCTCTCTCTCTCTCTCTCTCTCTTGTTCTCATACGTTCTCTGACTCTCACATGCATACATATATTAACACACATTTCAATTTAACATTTATCAAAAAAAAAAAAAAAATCAAGAATGGTAAGTTTAAAATCAAATTTCCAAGTTAATTATTCCATTCCAGGTAGGTAGGACCTGTAATGAAAGAAGTAAATTTATACAAGTCATAGGCAACATGATGGCATCTGTGATCTCTACATGTGTATCCCACATGTAGGATTAACAGATGGATGAAAAGAACCTTGCTATTCAAGGGTTGTTTCACTAACCATATCACGAAATATTTGGACATGTGCATGGAGGTTAAGGTCATTGTACAAGAACTAAAGATGTCTCTTGGAATCTCCAGAATGACAAATTTATTTCTCAACATCGATGTGTGAAAAGAAGGAAGATATGGAAGTTGACCAATCCCTTAATCGTTAACGAATGCTGGGTAATGCCAAGAGACTGGATTGGTGTGTCTAAGGATGATGTATTTTAGCCTCTGGTCAGTGGCATGAAGAGAACAACAAAAGTGAATGAGAAATGGAATCAGAAGCTAAATGGAAGAAGACATTGGATGTATTTAACCAGAGAAAAGTGGTTTGAAGGAGAAGAGAATTAATGTTGTTCTTTGTGAGGAAAAGGGCTCTGATATCCCTTTGGATTTGCGAAGGCAGAATGTTTCATTCGACCAAGATTTTAAAGTGAAGAGAGTCTTCGTGACAGGGAAAACATTATTGATGTAAAGTTAGGTGTGTGTGTTCAGTGAAGTCTGTAAAGGTTCACCAAAGTTGTTCTTGTAATATTTGTTCTTGAAGTAATGACATTAGTATTGAAGACTGGATGTTCTTTGCAACTTTTATATGCCAATGACCTTTGATCTAGTTCTTGATGAATCTCTGGAAGAAACTCATTCCTGTCCAAAATATATCTACTGATGCCAAATTGAGAAAACAGGACAGTTGGAGTACAAGAATCTTTTGGAGCTTTATCAAAATGTCTTGGATAAGGACTGACAAGTGACCAGCTGTATACCATGGTGTAGCATCCAGGTTTTGCTTGTGTCTGCTTGTGGAATTCTGTTCTTCCCAAAACTTCTCTGAAATACTTCAGGACATCCAAGTAAACCTCTTTGTTGATCGTCTAACTGCAAGGAACAAACTCATGAACAATAACCCTTTTATATATATATATATGTGTGTGGGTGTGTGTGTGTATGTTTGACTCTTTGATCCAGCTATGTTCTTTGCAGCTAATCATAAAGACCAGTCAATCAGGCTTACTTCCACTTCACTCCTACACAAGATACACATCTTATCTCTACCTCCAGTTCCTAAACCAATATTTCCATGGCACCAAAAGAAAAACTGGGGGAATTTTTAGCATGATTTTTCTATCAACTTCTTCATTTCTTCTCTTTTTTTTTTCTAGCTTCACCTTCATTTTGCTCTCTCTCTCTCCCCTTCTCCAGGTGAATGTTTCATACACCCCACTTTTCTCTCTCTCTCCCCTATCCCTATCCTTCCTGTCCCCTAACTACTCAGTTGTCCCTTAACTTAACCCTGTTGTCGTCTGCATGTTCTTTCTCTGTCCCCCACAGGCATTCGATGCGCAGACTGTTCTGGACGATATTCGGAAATTGAAACTGATCATCAAGGCTCACGAACGACGAATAAAATCCTTAGAAGAGCGAATAGCTCAGGTGGAAGCCAATGTATCAGAGGACGACGCTAACATTTAAAAAGTACATTTTGACATCTTTTGGGTTTTGTTTGTTTTGTTTTTTTCCTTCTAGCCTGATTTCCTTTCCTGTTTTTTTAAAATTTGATTGCTTTTGGGTTATTATTTATTTTTATTATATAAAAAGAATATTTTGTTTTGGGTTCTGTTGTAGAACTGCCTGGTTTTCAAAATGTACATCTGTTTCCAACATTGATAATGAGATGCGACCGTTCATAACTTGTACAATTCTAAGCAATCCGTTGCAATAGAAACAGACATGCACAACCAACTTCTCCTTTGCCAGGCAATTCTACAAACGAGCCTTTGTTTTCCCTTTTATTTTTAGTAAAACTTAGTTATGAGCTTGCATGGTAACTGACAAATTGTGTGCGAGTTGTTTTTAGAGATTTCAATATATTTTAATACACACACACACACACATTGACAAGTCAGGAAGCTAAAAGCAAATCTTTTCCTTTATTAAGATAACTCTGTAGTAATAAGATTTAAAAAAAGTCATGATAATCTTTAAGTTTAAATTGTAAATCCCAGCAAATCTGTTGGTAATTTGCTTCAATTCCTAATTGAAGTTGCTTAACTTGTGTTCCTTATACTTTGAAGAAATCCTGAACATCTCTTTCCCAAATATTCGATGAATTTATGAAAAATCAAATTAATTAACATGAAAATGTTCTGAAGAATTATTTTAATACCATTACAATGAAAGACTGGAATGTATTCTATAGATTTTGGAAATATTTTTCCGCATCTTGGTTAGGATGAAATAAAACATTTTCTCATCTAGGAGAATCATACTTTCTTTGGACATGCATTGCATTTTAGATCTCTCGTTTCTTTTCATCATTTGTTGCATTTCTTAACATTTTCTTATACTCTGAGATATTAGAATCTTCTTTGAGTTCTCTCCCACACGTACATGCTTCCAAATATAAACCAATCAATTTATTCCAATATCATATCAAAGACGTAATGATTTTCATTGTCTCATGAAATTGTGGAATTGGTCTTCTTGGATATGTTGACAATGTCTTCTTCTCTTCAAATTTTTACCTTACAATATTCTTGATTTTTTTCAGCTGGTTTTATTCCTCTACAACTGTTACAATTTCTTTGTTCATTCTTCTTCCATTCCACTCTGTTGCATCAAGAATTGATTCCCATTTTAATCCAACCTCTTCCATTCTTGTCTCAGACCTGGAGACTCTGGTCTCAGGAACCATACTCTTGGAATGCTGATGACACCAGCAAAACACATCTTCTCTCTGACAAACCCACAGAGAAGAGAATTATTAAATTACTGTTGCATGTGCAGTGAGTGATGTTATTGTGGGATTCTTCCAAACAGCTAAGAGGAATGGCCAGAGACGCACTAATTTATTAGCTTGACCATCAGAGTACTCTTTTAGTACTTTATCAGCTTGGCCATCAGAGTACTCTCTTAGTACTTTGTCAACTTGGCCATCTCTGGCATTTTTCTTTGACAAACTATTCATCATCGTTGTCTTTTCCATAAGACAGAATTTGTGAAGGCAGATTTCCTACGGTTGGATGCACTTCCTGTCACCAACCCTCACCTGTTTACAACTAAGGTCATATTTCCCCACAACAAGACATGTTTTATGGAAGATTAGAAACTTATATGATGGTGACACTCGTTTGCAACCATTATGTGATGTTGAGACAAGGATGGACGTGCACACACACGTACGTGTGAGTGACAGGCCTGTTTCTCTTCCTGTCTGCCAAATCCACTCACAACGCTTTGGTCAGTATGAGGCTATGGTAGAAGACACTTGCTTAAGGTGTTGTGCAGTGGGATTGAACCTGAGACTACATGGTTTGGAAGTAAGCTTCTCCACCACACAGTCACCTCTGCCCCTATTGGACAGACCCCCTGTCTTCACCCTTTCACCCACATGTCTCTCCCTCCATAAATGTTGTGGGCTCACCATTCATGTGATGGGATTTAGAAGATCCTAGTTAATACAATTTGTTCTCAGGCATTAAAATCCCCCTTTATTGTTTGTTTTAATCTACATAATCCAAATCTTTAATCTTGCTTCTTTTTCTTTCTTTCCCTCTTACACTTCAATTGTTTTGCAATCTCTCTCTCTCTTCAATCCCTTGTTCTGGAATGATCTCTTACCTATTTGAATAATTTCATGAAATCCCAGTTATTTAAATCGTTGACAGTTTCCAGTGTTCTGCTGTGTCTGTTGCAAATTGTTCAACTCCTCATTGGCTCAGTCCACATGGCTGTAAACAGGTATAATGAGTAGTGTTGAATATTTCTTTAATTGCAGTGCTGTGTTGAAGTATTTTTAAGGGGCTGGGATCAGTATGTGTCCTCAGTTTCACTTCATTGTCTCTATCACCATTTCAACAAGGGAGTTTCTCTGATTGCTTGTCTCTCTAGAAATAGCAGCCAAATTTCTCTTACATTGGTAGAGTGGACATTAAAAACACACACATCTTATTAGATAATGTAGTATAGATATCTGATACCAGAGAAAAACAAAAAAATAGAGAGGGATGGTCATTGCTGGCATAACTTTGACCACAGGTCTGCTCAAAACAACAGGCATTATCACTATTAGAATAAATAATGTTGTTGTTGTTGTTGTTGTTAAGGTTAAATTTTATTTGGTGTTCATTTTTAAATTTTATAAATATTTTCCCAAACTGTTCAAATGCCAGCCATAAAATTTCATTAGATCAACTTTCTTCTGACATTTAAAAATAGTTTTGTTCCAGTTTTATGTGGTCTAAATATTTATCCGTTTTATTACAACAACCAAGTTTGAGGGTAAGTGTGGGGTGTATTGGGGAGTTTGTGATAAATAGTTAAAACAAAAAGCTCACTTGTGATGTGATCTGCAAAATTTCTGTGAAGAATTTGATTGTCAGAAGTGAAGAATTGTAAATTTTGTCAGAAAGTTTCCTCTCTTATGTGAGACCTTGAATAATATTACTGCTGTTGTTGGCCATGAGTTTAGTAAACCAAGGAATACGGTATCTGGAAAGTTTTCTGTTAGATTAATGCCAGGACTAAGTCAGATTTAGAGATAAAATGTCAAAATGTTGATTGGGTATTTGGAAAGAATTTTAGACAACAAAATATTGGTCATTTGACAAAATCTCAGAACCGTAGACTCTAAGATGTAAAATATGTCCTACACAAACTCATCTTCAGATCAAAACAGTAAAACTGAAATGTTCTGGAATGTTTTTTTTTTATGTTTTTTGGTTTTAGTTTTATTTCTTTATGACTTTGTAGTTTTGTGGTGGTTTTTTTGTGTCATATGTTTTATTCAATATCTAAATGGTGTATTCATTGTGGCTAATATTATTATTATCATTGATAAACCAACAGGAATTTGAGCTTTAATAATTCAGATTCACCTCATTTCAAATCCTGTGAATTTCATTGTCACGACTTCAAGAATTGTACATTTTTTTTTCTGTTTTGTCAACAAGTTCATCTCTAATGCCAAACTGAATTCTATCACCTCTGCATACCATTCAAAGTTGAGTGTTGATAGGCTATAAGTGTGCTAAATCAAAGTAATATTGCATCTAAAGTCTTTTATAAGATTAAAGCCAGGATTAAGATGGATTTGGAGATAAAATACCCAATTGTCAATTGAGGAAAGAATGCTTGACCACAAAATATTTGATCAAATCTTATGGTGATTTGATCAAATTGCCAGATTTGAATCCAACCAATACAGTAGATAACTCACCTGTAGCAAGTGTATCAAATGAAGATTACTGTTGATCCCTGGATGGTTGAAAGTATTTGTTTTGTCCAATGATGAGGGACGAATCAGTCCAGACAAATTATGGCATGGAGTAAGAGATGAAGTCCAATTGAAAATGGCTGAATTAGTTTATATTGTAGTGTTTTCTTGTTTTAAAAAGTAATTTTAATGGAAAGAAGTAAAGTAAGAGGAACAAGACAGCGAAAGCAAAATATGTCTTTAACTGCAGGAGAGAGAGAGAGAGAGAGAGAGGCACCAGTTTCACTGCAGAAAGAATTCTGCTGCATGTAGAGACTGTTCCCTGTGCACTCATTGCACTTACTGGCAACTCCTGCTTCCAGAAAACGAAGCGAGGACTCTACACACAAATGGTATTCTCTTCGTTTCCCATCTCTTCTGCTGCCTCAGCTCATAGACTCACATATAGACATTAGTTTCAGTATCACAAATCATGTAACTCTAGGCAAATAACATACACAATTGTAATTTTAAATGTCATTTCTTTTTAACGCTGCCTTGTCCAATGAACTGAGGCTATGGTACCATGTGGCCTTAAACCCTGGCCACCAAAATCTAAGAAACGTTCAGTCAAAATTTTGATGGAAAACTTACAAAGAATGGCAATCTCTAATTTTTAGTAGAAAAGGTCTTTTTTCTTATTGTTTCAAGTCAAACTTCTGATTGTTTATGTTTTGAAAATGTAGTTAAAAACCCCAGTTTTTATTGGAATATATCCTACATTGGCGATGAGTTCCTGGCAACGAGAATAAACCATGTCTAATCCTCTTTCATAGCCCATCAAATGTTTGTCAAAATTCAGCTGATGTTAAACAGGAGTTTCACCTGACACCTTCAGGTATTCGATGATAATAATAATAATAACAACAACAACAACAACAACAATGAGTAGAACTTGATATTCTAAGATAGAAGAAAGATGTTTGACTTGTACTCTTTTGCTTTTGTATCTGGATGCATGGGACGAAGCACACATTAACACAGGCTGCTGCACATTTTGCATAACAACACCAACACGTGCTTCTTTGTTGCTACTAACATATTTTACATTGAAATGCATACACAGCTGTCTGTGTACACACCATCATAAACGCATACTTTATACACACACACCTGTTTGGGAGACCAATTACCAAATTATTATTTAGTGATTTTAGAAAGAATTCTTTCCTTATGTTCACCCTTTTGATGCCAACCCACCAGTGACCACTTCTGGTTCTCTAATCCAAATTAAAATATTCCATTAAAATTTCATGTTAATTTGTTCCAAACACCAGCTTAAATAATGACAAAGCTATTAAATTCTCCGTTATTTTCCAAATTAATTGAAACAAACTGAGATCATTTCAAGAGAAATATTGTAACAAAAGGGCATCTTTTTTGTGTGTTTGTATAAGGGAGCATATGGTGGTTAGACCGCCATTGATGTGTTGATTGTTTGATATATTTTGAAAGCATAAAATTTGTCTTACTTTGAAGTCACTGGACTCCCAGACAGGAGTCTCTCCTTCTCGTCTTTGGTGAAGTTTGGCTTGAGAGCCTCCAGCTTTTTATTCTCTGACATGTTCATTGTTTGGCTGAATGGTCAAGTTTTGCTTTGCATCCATGAGTTCCCTGGATCAATCTCAGTGCATGGCATCCTGAACAAGTGTCGTTTCCTCCTATCAGGTTGACCCATAACTTTGGGAGTGAAATTGGGCTGATGGAAACTGTTCTAAAGCCCATTGGGGGGATTTTAGCTGGAATTCAAAAGGTATGGCTCTGTGTCATGTTGATTCTGCCTGACAATTTCCATTGAGGATACTCGCGTGTCTGTGGTATATCCAGCCAGTTTGCACCTTAATTCAAGGGCAGGTAATTCAGTCAAACAATTGAATACTCAAATGGAGAGCTGTCATTCTAGGTTTGACAACATGCGTAGCAATAAATATTGCCTATAGAGAGTCAGAAAACTTCTATAAACTGAGATTATTTTAGCAATTGGTAGACAAAAACTCCCTCTTGAAGTGCTTAACATTTAAAGCAAACAAACAAGGGGAATAACTTCAATAAATTAAAATTGAAATTTTTGGAACCAGCATAGGAAGTGGACGGGTGTGCTTTTTTGAGGCAATTGGTGGGAGGTAGATGTTTCAGTCTTATTAGATCTCCTCAGCAGAGCATATTCTACTTGTTTATATAAAAATAGTTTGGTTTTGTGTGTAAATGTGTATTTTTTAGTGTTTTATTAGGTTTTTATTTTTTCATTAAAGCTTTTGTTCTTTTTATTTGTTTTTTTTTGTAAACTTTTATTTTTGTTTATGTCTTCAAATGACAATAACAACCACAGAGGTTTGTGTGGACATCGTCCGTATTATAAATATATTTTTTTAAGAGTATTTTCTGAGACCAACAAGGACCATGGCAAGTGAGAGGCAGCTTCTATATGGTTGCCTTACATGCTTGAAACAACAGCCAAGTCTTCCTAAACTCAAACCCTGTCATCTTAATTAAACAAGGGGAAGGACACATTGAACAGTATAGTCCCAGATACCCCTAAAAACATGGGATGGCCGTTGTTTCAGGGACCCTTTCACCACAGGCTTGCTTAATTTATGCAGCTATTTACATATCAGTACATTTGTTAGCATTATATATATATATCATCATCATCATCAATATCTAACATCTGTTTTCCATGCTGGCATGGGTTGGAAGGCTTCACAAGAACTGGCAAGGCCAAAGGCTGCACCAGGTTCCATGGTCTGTTTTGGTTTGGTTTCTATAGCTGGATTCCCTTCCTAAAAGAGTGTACTGGGTGCTTTTTACATGGCACCAACACTTTTATGTGACACCTCAGTTTTAGGATCACATTCTGGTGTGGTGGGCAGGTCTTCTGTTAACTGATATTTGTGCATAAGTCATAAATTTGTATGTATAAAAAAAAAGCAATTAGCCTGGCTGTTTAAGCCACATACATTCCAATGTTTGTAATTGTGTGTGTATACATACAAGCTGCGTCCATGTATTGGCCAATTAATACCAGATAATGTGGTAAATGAACAAAATCACTGCCAATTCTTCAGGGATGTTGGAACACGTGGGAGGGGGGGCAATGATCGAGTTGGTTTCTTCTCCTGGAGCTAACAACATTACGCAAACAGTCTTCTATTTGTATGTCCCCCTCCCTCCCTGTCCTGCATAGTTCCTGGCCTCTCTCTCTGGTTGTTCATTACTGTCACCCATGTTCTTCATCTCTCTCTCTTTCTCTCTAAATTTCCAAAGACAGATGTTCTTTGCTCTGTTTGTATTTCAAGATTTAATGTTTACTGCATGCTATATGCAAATGTGTGTGTATATATATATATATATATATATATATATATATACACACTGAGCTGACTCTGTGTACTTACACCTATTTGTCTGCAGTGAGAAATTTTCTCCATCACAAAATACAGTGAAAGACTTCCTCATGAGCACAAATATATCATGTCTGCTTATGTGTTTCTGGAGACTGAAAGAAGCCCATTGTATATGTAGGGGTGGTAGTGTTTAAATTGCAAGCTATGAGCCAGGTTGTTGTTGTCCTTGCTCCTTTCATGACTGAAGATGTGTGAAATAAGAAATCCCTTATTTGAAAAACTGATAAGGGTTAGAAACAGGAAGAGCATCCAACTATAAAACAATGAAATATTCCTAATCCATGTCAGTGTAGAAAAATGAATGGATGTAAGATGAATACATGGCGTCATTTTACATGTTTCTATTTCTAAATATATGTTTGTCTGTCTTTAAACAATAAGTCTTTCTTAAGGTACGTGGACATCATGATGGGGAAGTGTATTTCATTTCAAGAGATTCATTATTTATGTTTTAAAGATTTCAAATATTTAGTTTTTGTTAAGAAAATCTTTGAGCTACGTTGCTTAATCAGTTTGCTGTTCCATTTTTTTTCTGATCCACCAAAGCAGATTAACACCAGCTACAGCCGAATATTTTTTTCCATTTTTCTTCTCCAATCAAAGATGGTTTGGTAAAATATTCTTCTTTGCTTGGTTTGTTTGTTTGATGCACCCCCCACTTACTAATACTAATATTTTGTTTTTTTTATTTTGATGTATTTTTGATTTAATGGATTTTAGTTTAAAAATTGGTATTTCTAAATTGTTTTACCATATATTTATGTATATATATATGATGTATGTATAACCTGTGTGTGAATATCTAATATACACATTGAAATAATGTTTAAATATATTTTTGTATTTGAAGTTTGTGGCTCTTTACCCTGTTACCAGATCTCTGTTGAAATACACTTTTGATCCAATTAATTTTGAAAATAATTAAGAATTTAATAAATAATTATTAAGTTGGTGCTGGAAACACGAAATTCTGATGGAAAGAAGTTCTGGTTCAGATCACTTAAAAACAGAAAGTATCAAAGATATCAGGGGTGGTCACATGTGGATTGATATCAAAAGAGTTAACTTTAGTTTTTTCAACATGTATTTGTGTATACACATTACCTGTTGATTAGTTATTTCTATAAAGCAGGTGATTAGCTCATATTTTAATGCTGTTTTGCTATAATGACACAAATGTGTCCAAAGTCATGTGGGACATGGTACTGATGATAGCCAACTCGTTAGAAATACATTCACTGGTTCCATTAGAAGGTGTCTTGAAATGCCAATTGTGTTCAGTGAGAAATGTTCTCAACAGCAAATTGGTGAATCTGGCCTTTGTACAAATCAAATTACGTCCCAAACACTTTTGAACAGATATGTTTGTTTACGAATATAGTTAATTATGTTAATGAACTGTTAATTAATCAGCCAACTCTAGAACACAGCTGCATTTGCCATTTTGGTAATTTAAAGTTCTTACAATGTCTTACAAACATAGATATTATATACTTGTGTATGTGACTTTATACATACATGTATGAATTCACGTCTGTATGATTCTATATATGTATTAATACATTTATCTAGCTATGTATATATATATATCATTCATTCATCATCATCATCGTTTAATGTCCGCTTTCCATGCTAGCATGGGTTGGACGACTTGACTGAGGACTGGTGAAACCGGATGGCAACACCAGGCTCCAATCTAAATTTGGCAGAGTTTCTACAGCTGGATGCCCTTCCTAACGCCAACCACTCAGAGAGTGTAGTGGGTGCTTTTACGTGTCACCTGCACGAAGGCCAGTCAGGCGATACTGGCAACGGCCATGCTCGAAATGGTGTCTTTTATGTGCCACCCGCACAAGAGCCAGTCCAGGGGCACTGGCAACGATCTCGCTCGAAAATCCTACGGGAGCCAGTCAGGCGGTACTGGCAACAGCCAAGCTCAAAATGGTGCATCTCATGTGCCACCCGCACAAGAGCCAGTCCAGGGGCACTGGCAACGATCTTACTTGGCTTGCCGGGTCTTCTCACGCACAGCACATTTCCAAAGGTCTCGGTCCGTAGTCATTGCCTCGGTGAGGCCCAATGTACGAAGGTCTTGCCTCACCACCTCAGCCCAGGTCTTCCTGGGCCTACCTCTTCCACGGGTTCCCTCAACTGTTAGGGTGTGGCACTTTTTCACGCAGCTATCCTCCTCCATTCTCACCACATGTCCATACCAGCGCAATCGTCTCTCTTGCACGCCACAACTGATGCTTCTAATGTTCAGCTTTTCTCTCAAGATACTTACACTCTGACGGGTATTCACATTGACATTACACATCCAACGGAGCATACTGGCTTCATTCCTTGCGAGCTTACGTATGTCCTCTGCAGTTACAGCCCATGTTTCACTGCCATGTAGCATGGTTGTTCGTACGCATGCGTCATACAGTCTGCCTTTTACTCTGAGTGAGAGTCCCTTTGTCGCCAGCAGGGGTAAGAGCTCTCTAAACTTTGCCCAGGCTATTCTTATTCTAGCAGCTACACTTTCAGCGCACCCACCCCCACTACTAACTTGGTCGCCCAGATAGCGGAAGCTATCGACTACCTCTAGTTTTTCACCCTGGAATGAGATAGAAGTTGTTCCCTGTTTGTTTGCAGTCTTTATTGCACCTGAACATCTGCCACAAACAAAAACTAACTTGCTAGTTAACCTGCCTTTGATGTTGCTGCACCTCTTATGTGTCCATAGCTTGCACCGGGTACATCTTATAGAGTTACTACCTACTCCTTTTCTACATACTGAGCAGGGCCATCTACCTGAAGGGGTTTGTGTTTTATCTACCTTCCTACTTATTAGGATTTTGGTTTTAGCTAGGTTGACTCTAAGGCCCTTCAATTCTAGACCTTGCTTCCACACCTGAAACTTCTCCTCTAGTTCTGATAGTGACTCCGCAATTAGGGCAAGGTCATCAGCATAGAGGAGCTCCCAGGGGCAACCTGTCTTGAACTCCTCTGTGATTGCCTGGAGGACTATGGTAAATAATAGGGGGCTGAGGACGGAACCTTGGTGGACCCCTACCTCTACCCGGAATTCATTGCTGTACTCATTTCCAACCCTCACCTTACTGGCAGCATCTCTGTACATGGCTCGCACAGCTCTCACTAACCATTCTTCTATCCCAAGTTTCCTCATTGACCACCAGATAAGGGATCGGGGGACCCTGTCAAAGGCTTTCTCCATGTCAACGAAAGCCAGGTACAGAGGTTTATCCTTAGCTAGGTATTTCTCCTGCAACTATCTCACTAGAAATAAGGCATCAGTGGTGCTTTTACCTGGCACGAACCCAAACTGCATCTCATCTAAATTGATTCGCTCCCTAATTAGTTGGGCTATGACGACCCTCTCTGTAACTTTCATAACCTGATCTAACAGCTTGATGCCTCTGTAATTATTTGTATCTAAAGCGTCCCCTTTACCTTTGTAGCAGTTGACTATGATGCTGCTACACCAGTCATTGGGTATGACTCCTTCGTGTATCACCTGGTTCGTAATACGGGTGACTAGGCTATAGCCAACACTGCCAGATATTTTGAGCATCTCTGCAGTGATTCCTGATGGGCCGGGGGCTTTCCCGGTCTTCATACTCTTAATTGCTTTATCTACCCTGGTACTATCAACTCGGATAGCTGGTCCCTCTATTGGGTCGACATACGGCAGGCTCTCTTTCTCCCATTCATTCTCTTTATTAAGCAATCTATCGTAGTGGCATCTCCAGACCTCTTTCTTTGCAGCCTAATTTAGTGCAAGCGTACCATCATCCATGCGAACACATTTCTCTCCTACAACATCACTATTCTCTCTCCTACACTGTCTTGCAACACGAAATACCTCGACTCTTTGGTCCTCACGGCGCAGAACATTGGCAAATCTTTCCTTATCTGCTTCCCCTCTGGCTAAATAAACCTGTCACCTAGCCTCCCTTCTGGCACATTGGTACAATTCCCTGCTACCACCGTTCTTCCATCTAATAGCCCTGTCTACCTCCTTGTTCCACCACCACGTTACTCTGGGTCGGGAGGGGACCTTACACCACCCACAAATCTGGTCGGTGGCTTTCAACAGGTCGTCCCACAGAAATCTCCAATTGTCTTCCACGTTGTATGATGCTATATCCCCTTCTATTTCGTTAAATGCTTCAAGTAACTTGTCTCTAAGTCTCTGTCCGTTTGCAGGGTCTTTAAGCTTCCACACCCTTCTTCTCCAAGCCTGTCTAATTCTGGGCACCCATTTTGCCTTGATCCCAAAGTCGCTAACTACTAATCTATGTTGTGGGGTACATTCTTCGCCAGGGTAGGTTTTGGCATTTATAAGCCGCCCTCTTTCCCTATTTCTGGCGAGGATGTAGTCGATTTGGCTAGAGTGTCTGCCGGAGCGGTAGGTGACTGGTAGGTTTCCTGAAGTTGGTATTGCAGACCATAAGATTGGTTGCATCACAGAACTCCAGCAGTCTGGTTCCCTCCTCGTTGCGGGAACCGAAGCCATAGCCTCCATGTATGCCATGGAAGCCTCCAGCACGACGTCCGACATGACCGTTGAAGTCTCCAGCCACAAAGAGAAGGTCCCTGTCACTCGTCGACGAGGTAGTTTGCAAGAGGGTGTCATAGAATTGGTCTTTCAGACCATCTGGTAGCCCCGGTTGAGGTGCATAGGCTGAGATGACAGTAGCTAATCTATGATGAAGCACTAGTCTGATCTTAAGTACTCTGTCACTTACTCTAACGACCTCGATTACCTTATCCACCCATTTCTCCGCTAGAAGTATTCCTACGCCCCCGACCCCGTCAGTGTTCCCTGCCCAGAAAATCTTGTACCTGTGTTCTTTGCCTGTGAGGAACCTCGCAGAACCTCCTCTCCATCTTACTTCCTGGATGCAGCACATATCTACGCGTCTCCGTTCAAGCATCTCAACAATTTCACCAGATCTACCTTTCAGCGTGCCGACGTTGAGAGTGCCAATCCTAACAGTATGGGTGTTGGGGGTGTGGGCCTGTAGCCTGGGAAGGGGAAAAGCAGTGTCGTGTACCTGAAAAGAAAACTTGCAATTGGAAGAATTCATAAGCAAAACAGTACCTACAACCTGCAAACATTTCTCAAACTTAATGCGCTACCCAAAGGTAGGGGAGAGGATGGCCAAGGCCACTAGATGGGTTCCGGGAGACAGCCGAGGTTGACAGGATGACAGAGGAATGAACTTCCGGTGGAGGGGGTGGGAGGGCGGGTTACCGCCAGCGAGTAGATAGGGCTCTTAATTGTAGATTTTAAATATTTGAGAGACAACAATGCATAAATCGTAATTTTTAAAAGAGCAATGAATTCTAGGTGATTAGAATATAACGTAGCATGAATTTAGGAAGCTTAGAAAATGAATAAGCATGAATTTAAGACAACAACTGAATTCAATTGAATTTCATGGAGAGAAACAAGATAAATAATAGAGGGCAAACTAAAGCGCGAAGGTATTATGAGATGTTTGAGGCCGTAAATAAAAAAAAAATCTCTATCTTATCTGCATCTTGGAGATTTCGTCGTAGTATGTCAGCGAGATAATTTAGAATGGGTTTCTCATTTATATATAGCCAGAACCTGAAGACCTTAAGGAAAAACTACGAGAGAGGATGGAGGGGTAGACAGAGGCATGGCGGGAGAAGAGATCACCATCATATATATATATATATATATATATATATTTATTTATATATATCATCATCATCATCATCATCATCGTTTAACGTCCGCTTTC